>NW_020954551.1:21028595-21303982 GCF_900497805.2 Vombatus ursinus | reverse complement strand
ATGTAGAAATAGATATCTATCAGTTATCTATGTAGAAATAGATATCTGTCTATATCTATATAGAAATATACCTTTATCTATCTATCTTTCCATCTGTCTGTATGAATATATTGCTTCTCTCATAAAGTAAGATCTTTGAGAGTTACGATATTTACTATTAAAAAAGCAAGATGATGTCTTTACTCAGGGAGAGAAAATGATTGCTGTTAGTATCCAAAAGAAAAACGTTGAAAGTAAGTTGGATGGATACTATTCAGTAAAACATAGATTTCTGATTAAGAGAAAGACAAGGAGGCCTGCTACTCAGACACGGGCTCTGTGCCATGAAAGGTTGTGTAAAGTTTTTCTCTGTGAATTTTTTTAAAGAACTCCTCATGTTCTAGAGGGATGTGAGGAGACAGGCCTTGTAGCAGGGATCTCAGATGTTTAACTAGCAGTCTAATTAAGTAGATTTTAAAATTTAAAAATGATGCTATACCGTAAGTAGAGAAACTCTAGGAATTGTGTTCACGGTGACAAATGCTTCTACACTGAACACAGAGACTCCCCAGGAAAGGTGAGTTGCTGTGATTTTATGGGGCAGGAGCTATTTTTCCCTTTCAGGCTGCTGAATCATGGCTGGTCCTTCCCCTAACAGCTTAAGAACTGCTGAATTGGCACAGAACGGTGACTGCAGGAGGCTATCATGGAAATGGAGTTTGTATTGACTTTTTTAAGGCTAGTACTTTTGTATTATATGATAATTACTTAGCTAGAAGTATATGAAAACAAACTAATGAATATTTTCCATGCCCTCACCCAAAGGACTTTTCATATAGAGACTAGTCAAAGACCGTATAAATTTGGTAATATGATGTCTGCAATTAAACAAAAATTTAAAGGAATCTTCTCATGTTAATTTAATTCATGTTATTTTAATTCATTTTTTTCTGATCTGATCTGATTTGATTTGATTCGACTTAGAACCAAAATTTCTTTGTAGACTTCCCATTGAGGAACTTCCTCTCAAGAAAGACCAGTCAACACCTTCTCTGCCACTTAGAGTCTTGGAGAGTTCATGTGCTGCACTGAGAGGTTAAACAGATGACTTCCATAGAGTCACATACCTTGTATCAGAGGCAGAGCTTAACAAGACTGACTTATTCTCCACAATGCGAGTTTTATTGTTGTTACTCAGTCATTTGTCTGTCGTGTCTGACTTTTTGTGACCCCATTTGTGGTTTTCTTGGCAAAGATACTGCAGTAGTTTGTCATGTCCTTCAGGTCATTTTACAGATGACGAAACTGAGGCAAACAAGGTTAAGTGACTTGCTCAGGGTCATATAGCTTGTAAATATTTGAGGCAGGATTTGAACTCAGGTCTTGCTGACTCTAGGCCTGGCACTCTATCCACGGCACCTCCTAGCTGTCCCCCTCCCGCTTAAGCCAGACTGCATCTCAAAAAAATGTTTTATAAAAATGTAAATATTTAATCTTTTCTAGAAATGTTTTAAGGAGGAGGAGTTTGACGTATAAATAAGGTGAGAGGAAATAATAAATCATTGTCCCAACTCAGAATTCATGTTGAATTTTCTACCTGGTGGGAAAGTCTTCACATTTGTCATGATAGTGGTGCTGCCATCATAATTCAATGTTTTGTTTTCTTTTGTTTTTCTTTTCCCATCTGTTGCAGGTATGGATGCAAGAGGGTCTAGTTCAACAGTCTGGAATGCTTATCCATTCTTATCAAGCTGCATCACCATATTTCCCATATTTCTTGTGAAGACTCTTTGGTGATACTGATTTTCATTCGCTAAGAAATTGATTGGTTACACCGCCCCCCTACCTTTAAAAAAGTGCTTTCTTGATATACAGTGATTATGCATGGTTTTCTCCAATTCTCTGTTTTTAAGTATTTTCTATTTCACTGTAGGTTAAAGATATAAATACAATTTTGTAAAAGATTCAGTAAATCCTTTTAGAGGAATCTGAAATGCCTTAATACTTACTTGATGAACCAAAGGAATTTACATATTGCACCCTTCAGATTTTTTTCAAACAACATGATTATGTGAAGAATCCAAGCATTGCCTAAGAATGGAGGCTCATGAAAACTCAAATCTTCTTTAACTTAAATGAAGCTCTATTTTTCCAATAATCATATTGTGGTTTGATAATTTCATCAGGTGCTATGCCGACTCATGAACTGTAATCCACAGAGAGAATGCTATTTGTATGTATTTCCTAGAATAGCCAGGGATTAATTTAATCTATTAAGAATCATGTGTTTGCAAATTACAATTTGTAAAGCTCCCATGCTTTGAGCTTCATTATATTTTGGAAGATTTGAGACCACATCAAATGGGGTACCCCTACCCATGTTGGGGATCTCAACACATCTATGTCTGCTTATCCTGAGCAACTCATGTCCATGGAGAAGTGGGTAAAACATATTATGCAATGTGTTAATTATTCACTTGGTCATTTTATAAAATGGGAGTCTCTATAATATATGTTTTCTCCTTGAGGAATTTTTCATTCCTTCCCCTTGCACAGTGCTTCAAAACAAAAGATCTCGAAAATGGAGAATGTCTTGATTATAAACTAAAATATTAAACGAAACTATGTTCTGCATTCTTAACTTCTGTATTTACTGAGCTCATCATTCTATCAAAGCACATTTCACAATTGCTATACTTTTCACTTAATGTTTTAATGAGATTGCAGCAATGCTGGAGATTTTATTATGTGTAACTGACAAGAGCTTTCAACATTGATTAAAAAAAGTTCTAGGCTCGTTTTCCTAGCAATATGTAAAGAATATGTAAAAACGAGCACATACAGTTATGACCATTTCAAAAACAAAATTTTCTGCTGATATTCCATTTCACAAGGTTTTTTTTTCTTCTTATTTTTACTTCCACGGATATCAGAATTTGAAAATAGGAGAAAAATTTCAAGAATAAGGGTTAGTGAAATTCTGATATCACTGTGAAATATCTCCATCTGCTCTTAGAGATTAAATTTAAGAGAAAGTTATTGTATAAAACAGAAAAAAAAAAGATTCGCAACTTTCTTGCAAGGTTTGTATATACTGTATATACCCAGAAAAATATAAATGGCTGGTAGCTTTTCATATGGTCATAGTTGTTTCCTACAGGTCACAAATTGGGAAAACAATATTTCCCAATCAATCTGTATTTCCTGCCACATGTAAGAAGGTTGTAACTTTTTAAAAATTATTTTAGTAATTACTATAAAACATTCATGTATTTCCATTCCTAAGATGGCTATCTTATTGTTTCATTTAACTCCTAGTTATATATCTCTGTGAGATATGTACCAACTATCTTGTTTCACATTGAAAAGTATGCAATTTCTCCTTAAACTGCTGTGTGTGTATCCTATGGTTATCTGTATTTATTATTTTCTATTATTCTAATAAAATTTATAACACTGGAAAATGCTGGGACATTTTAAAGTATGTGAAAGTACAGACTCTAGCAATGAAAAGCAGAATATATAAAAAGGTCAAAAGTGGAATTAGTATATATCCTAATGGCTTTGCCTGGTTATAGTATCATTCCTTGTATTTTCCTGACATTTTGATTTTTTCTTTCTTTTTAAAAGTATTTTAATACGCTTTAAGCCATGTCTCAATACTTGCTTGATCGACCTTCCTAATAAACACATTTGTTTTTTTAGTCAGTGATCTTTGTACTTTCAGCCTTTTTACATTTTGGAGCAGAACTATGGTGTTCAATTTACTCCCTCTGAGGTGACTTAATTTATCATGCCTTGTCTTGGTCTTCTTAGTGTTATGTTAACATTATAATTAATTTCAGCTTATAAAATCCCTGGAGGCAGTCAGATGGCACAGTGGATAGAATGCTGAACTTGGAATAAGCAATAGTTGTTAATTGACTTTGGTCATTAAGCTCTCTGAGCCTCAGTTTCCTTTTTTGTAGAACAGAGGTAATAATAGCACATAATAATAGTGTTGATTGATGATGGCAATAAGATAGCTTAAGTAGTGCTTTAAGATTTGTAAAATACTTTACAAATATTCTCTTATTTTGCCCTAGTAACAACTCTGGAAGTTAGGTGCTGTTATTAAGTGTTGTGAAGATCAAATGAAATAATTTAAAAGCAAAGTGTTTGTAAACCATTGTGCTATATAAACATTAGCTAAACCCCTCACCAGGGGTTTCATTGTCTGCCTTTAAAGTTATATGCACTTTCCATTGAAGATTGCATTAATATGCTTTTTTAAAATCAATATTGGAAATGTCAGAAAGTAACAGGTACTCACATCACCACTCTGATGTATCTGTGATGTCACTAAAGTGAGAACTTTCTCCAACAGGGCAGATCTCCATCCATCCATCCATCTATTCATCCATCCATCCATCCATCCATCCATCCATCCATCCATCCATCCATCTATCCATCCATCCATCCATCCATCCATCCATGCATGCATGCCTTCTTATTCTGCACAACTCTTGTGCTTGCTTTTCTGTAGACTTCCAATAGAAGCCCACCCAATGTACTGGGACCCTGTTCATCAGCTCTCGCTCAATCTTGCTATATGTCTGACCAGCCCATATTATTTTACTTTGTGATTGTGACTTTCTTTAGTCTGTGTCTCCTGCATATTTATTCATTCTTAAGTTTCACTTTAAAATTTAATTTAAATTTCACTTTAAAATTCTTCATTCTTAAAGTTTTGCTTTGGCTTATTTATGCCAAGCATAGGTTTTTTTTTCCCCATTGTCTTTTTAATGATCCAATTTTTTAGAAACATAGTGTTCCATAATTCATGTCCACACAACATCATTGTACAGTTATTTAAAAGTATGTTGGCCCATGCTCCAGGGAGAAGCATGGAGTCTTTAAGGGAAACTTGGAGTTTTCAAAGGATCATTCAGTATGCTCTCTTCCTCTTCAATTCTGGACTGGCTAGCAACAAGCATTTTTTAAGCGCTTGCTGTATGCTAGGCAGTGTGCATAGTGCCCGGGATACAAATATACACAAGAGGACAAATAGTCCCTGCCCTTAAGGAGCTTCCATGAGAATGTAAAAACAATAGGTAAAAAGATGCTGGAAAAAGGGGGGAAAGGAAGGAGAAATTGAGGTAGGTACCTAAACATAGGGGTGTGGTAGAGAAATCCAGAAAGCCAAAAGTGGAGCTGGGAGGGGAATGAAGCATGGCCTTGGTCTGTGCCCATCCACAGTGTATGCCAAAGAGGCATGGAGAACCAGAACCTTGGGTTGTTCATCCAAGTACAAACCATGGGCTGGGCAACTGGAATTCTTCCATCTCCTTGGGGTTTTTATTTTTATTTTTCCTAGAAAAAGACACACATATACATACACACACACACACACACACACACATACACACACAACAAGGGCTTTCTAGGACAGATAATTCTTTAACTTAAAATGATTCAGTCTGGTTGCCCAACAAGAGGACCGGATGATGGAGTGAATATAAGCTCACATAAGGCAGCATGTTTTCTGCTATACAATTTTGGGGGTCAG
This sequence comes from Vombatus ursinus, assembly GCF_900497805.2. Lineage (NCBI taxonomy): Eukaryota > Metazoa > Chordata > Mammalia > Diprotodontia > Vombatidae > Vombatus > Vombatus ursinus. The sequence goes on along the minus strand of NW_020954551.1, from coordinate 21,298,455 downwards.
TTTGTTACTCTGATGACAGGGAAGGTAACAGTTTTAGCTAATATTTGTATAGCACAGCCAGGCACTGTGCTAAGTGCTTTATGCTTATTATCTCATTTCGTCTTTGCAACAACCCAGAGAAGTAGGCGCTATTATTATCACCATTTTATAAATGTGGAAACTGAGGCAAACAGAGGTTAGGTGACTTGCCCAGGTCACAGCTAGGAAGTATCTGAAGCTGGATTTGAATTCAGGTCTTCCTGACTCCAAGACTAGAGCTCTATCCATTGTACCCCCTAGCTTCGTAAGGTAACTTTAAGGCAAGTAACACACACATACACACACACATACACACATACACACACACATACACACACCCCTTATTAGATAAATATTAGATATGCACATGTAGATCTGTATATTTATGTATATGTGGATCTATATTAGATTGCACATATACGGATCTCTATATAAATACATATATATATGTCTAATGTATATCTAATAAGGAGATCTCCTAGACTTATTTAAGTGACTGACCCACTGGGGGAGTCTTTTATGCCTTCCTATAAAACAGAAAACATTTGCTGCAGTATATGAAGTACAGGCCTCAGAGTCAGGAAACCAGTATTCAATTTGACCCTGAAACTATTACTGGATACTAATGGGCAAATGGTGGCACCGTGGTACATAGCTGGCACTGGAGTCAGGAAGGCTCATCTTTTTATGCTCAAATCTGGACTCTGACATTTACTAGCTGTGTGACTCCGGGCAAGTCACTTAATGTTGTTTGCCTCAGTTTCTTCATCTGTAAAATGATCTGAAGAAGAAAATGACAAACCATGCCAGTATCTTTGCCAAGAAAATCCCCAATGGGGTCACCAAGAATCAGACATGACTGAAACAACTGAACAACAACAGTGGGCAAATGACTCAACTTTTCTGGTTTTGTCTCCTATTCTGTAAACTAAAGAAGTTAGATCAAATGATCTCTAAGGTCCCCTCTATAGTCTTCTTTTTTAACTAGGTGAAGTTGGAAAGAAAGTTAATATTCTGAAATGCCTCAGATAGATTGTTTTTGGAATATCTTTTCCAGTCATTTGATTATTAAACAGAGAAAGAAAGAATAGAACCTCTAGATTTTTATCGTTACTCTTTTTCAGTTTGAAGCCCTGGCTTTCTGATTACATGGGAAAAAAGAACTCACTGTGAGTAAACTTTCTCTGCTGGTCAAGATCAATACCTGCTCTGCAACTTATAGGCATAGAGAATTGCCAGAGCCATCAAGACCTTGAATGGATTGCCCAGAGTCCCTCAGCCTGTATGTGATAGAGTTGGAACTTTCTGACTCCAAAGTTGGATCTGTAACAACTGCCTCTCAATTTCTCCTTTCAATTTTTTTTTTATTCCTTCAGAAATATGAGTTTGACCCATAATCCTTAGAGATTCCTCTACAAGAATTCCAGAAGAAAGATGTCAATGGTGTGTTGGAGGCAGCTCATCCCAGTTTGGGAGAGCCCATTTTTAAATTTTCAGTGGGAATATTTATGCCTGAAAAATCTTCAATAAACGAATCAGGGCTTGATGTATTGTTTTCTTGATTGCTAGACATAAGATAATGTTAATGATGCAGATTAAATTTCAAAGTATGTATATGTGTGTATATGTGTGTGTGTGTTTATTTTTCCTCCCAGAGAACTGGTTGTTAAATATTTACCAGCACATCCCTGGATGTTATGCAATTAGGTTGTATTTCTGGTGTTTATAATGAATTCAACTGTTTAAAAAAAGAAAGCATAGATTCTACTAGTATTCATTTCTTGTTTTTGTTTTTTGTTTTTTGTTTTTTTGTTGTTGTTATATTATTTTCCTGCAAAGGAACCATGACTTCATCAGGGTGAATACTCCCTCCATTCACTCTCTCTTTACCTTAGTAATTTGTCTTCATGAATTGTTGCCAGGGCAGGGCATTCTGGGAAGATGGCAGAGTAGGTCAGAAATTTCCAGACTCTCCAAATTTCCTCCACGACAGACAGATCACCACAAAATGAATGTAGAGCAGCAAGAATAAAAGGATAAAACAGTTGTCCTCAAGAAGTTTCTCAGGAAAATCATCATCCTTTGTGGAAAATCATCACCTTCCAGTGATGAGTATTGGGATTTTTAGCTGGGTTATTACATAGACAACACATGGTCCCTTAGCAGTTCCATACTCAAAGTTAACAATCATTTACTTAGCACTACTATGCACTAGGCACTTTGATAAGAACAAAGAGTTGCAAAAAGACAGGCCTTCTCCTCAGAAGCCCATTAGTCTACTGGGAGAGACAACATGTGAACAACTATGCAAAAACAAGATACAGACAGCACAAATTGGAGATAATTAACAGAAAGAAAGCAGCAGCATTAAGTGGGATGGGAAAAGGCACTTTGTAGAATGTGTGATTTGAGTTGCTATTTGAAAGAAGTCAGGGAAGCCAGAAGACAGAGATGAAGAGACTTAGTAGGAAACGCCACAGTTCATAACCACCGGCAGAGTTTTTGAAGATCGAGGATTGTATCCACCTCATGATGAGAAATTAAAGTAGGAATTTATTTTTAGGCTATTGCAAATATTCATAGGAGCATAGAATATTAGCATTGAAAGGTATCTTACAAATCATCTAGGGCAAACCCACCATTTTATTAAGAACTGAGAATGGAGCCCAAATACCTTTGTTACCAGCCTATTGTTCACAGAAGGTAACATTCAGTCTTTCTAATATTTTGTTATATTTCATATGTAGAAAACCATCTAACCCAAGAATGGCTTAATATCAAAGTTATTAACATGAAAGCAATATAATTGTGTCATATGATAGCAGGCTTCATTTTTCAATATTATCAATGTAGATAATAAGTATAATTAGAGAATACAATCACATCTACATGCAAATAGTCTTTTAACCCTCTGAACCTATGATACTATAATGATTTAAAATCAAATAATTTTAGGATTTAGCAAAATAAAGAAAATTTGAAGCACAATTCTGAATTATTTGTCCAAATCAAACATTCTTGATATCTGATTTTCCAATATTGAAGATATGTTTCCTTCTTTGTAAAATTAGCCTTAGTTGATTTCAAATTTCTAAAGTATTTCACCTTCGAAAAACTGAATATTAGAATGATGTACATTATAATTTGTGTAACCCTTCTACAAATATTGATAGTGAAATCAAGCCAAAGCGGTTATTGCAAAAATAGGCAATTAGTGAGATGGAACAGTCTAAATAAAAAAAAAATCATATAATTAGTTTCATAATAATTATGATCCTTTTTTAACTATTTTAACTTAGTACTATTTCTCCCTATAATTCCTTGATTCACATATAGGAAATAATTACTTTTTTGCTTCTACAGGAGAAATCCTCTATTACAGATTGTAATCTTACAGAGATCCGTGGGTTTTTTTGTTGCTGTTGTCAATTTCTCATTCTTTTTTCATTACAAGTGCAATTATTATTGAGCTCTTAGGAGATTTCTAATCGTTCTACTTTAATGATTTCCAGTATAATGGCAAACTTAAAGAGCTTGTTATAAGATTCTAGGATCCTGAGTAATCAGGGAATGCTTATTGACTGATCTCAAAGAAAGAAGAAATAAATGATATAGACAGTAAATTAAGAGATTCCATTTGAGGCTACTAGAATTCAATAAACAATGAAAAATGTGTGGGCAGAGTAGCTTATGAGGAAATAAAACAGTGTCAAGTCGATAGAAATGTTTTATTATAATGTTTACAACATACAAGGCTAAACTAGTAATGTCAGGTGGAGCCCTGAGTGGGAAGTCATCATAAACTGTTTCAATATCCACATCCTTCAGAAGGATAATGGAATCGGCAAACTAGACACCCATCCCACCCTTGCCCATCTTAAAGTTTCGTTTTTACCCCATCAACAGCTCTCCAAGCCCTTTAAACTGTATCACTCACTGCCACTGAGGTTGCCATACATCCTATGAGAGGCAATCACACATACTCTACAAGTCTAAGGTTGTCAAAACTGCCGCTATGGAGGTGGGTACCTAATTCCTTCCAAGGCCCCAAGCTTCTGAGAGCAACTGGCCTGCTGGGAAGCCATTAGGAATGTTCTTGTCATGGCCCCTACTCCTCACAACTTTCTTGGTAATCTCGCTCTCATCCGGATTGCATTGAAACAACTCTATTGTAGTAGAGCCCCAACGTTTGCCTTTAATGCAGTGAGGTCTAATTTAGGAAACAGCTGTTGCTCTTCTTGAAGTGGAAGCAGGGAACAAAATGAAGGACAGCTGAGTTGCCTGAGGGGAAATGTGTTGACTTGACTAGAGAGTAGCTTTCTGACACTTGTCTATAGTCCACACTTGTCTATAATCCATGAAAAGAGGCCGGCAACCTTTCAATCCTTCCTTACGTGCTTACTTGAGCCTTACTTTTGTCATGAAAAAAAGGAAAAGGTTGGATTATGGCCTTTGAGATCCCTTATAGCTCCTATGGCAAGAGTTCTCAACCTGGGGTCCATGAAGTTTTATACATTTAAATACATTTTATATATTTATATAAATTAAATTATTAATATATAAATATTTCAATATAATTGGTTTCCTTTGTAATAAAATATATTATTTATATATTTAAAAATGTTAATCTGAGAAGAGTTTCATAGGCTTCACCAGACTGCCAATGGTATTCGTTACCCAAAAAGGTTGGGAGCCCCTTTGCTATAGTGACTCTGAGTCTCTTGTGCTGAAGGATATCCCAAGGAAGGGTTTATTCTGAGAACCTCTGAAGATCATTCCCTTCCTCTGTTTGAAGAGACAAACAGGTCAATGAAGTAATCCCCAAACATGGCCTGCCTTTTGTTGAACTCACAGTTTTTTTTTGTTAATCGCTTTATTTTTAGTTATCAACATTCACTTCCTTAAGCTTTTGAGTTTTAAATTTTCTTCCGCTACCTCCTTGTTTCCCTACCCAAGATGGTGTGCAATCTGATATAGACTCTACATATACATTCCTATTAAACATATTTTCACATTTTAAAGAAGAATTAGAACCAATAGGAGGAACCACCAGAAAGAGGAAATAAAACAAAACAGAAGAAAAAAATGGAACAAATAGTATTCTTCTATCTGCATTCAAACCGCATAGTTCTTTCTTCTTTGTGGATAGCATTTTCCATCACGAGGCTTTTGGAGATGTCTTGGATCCTTGTATTGCTGAGAAGAGTTAAGTTTATCAATATTAGTCATGGCACAATGTGGCTGTTATTGTGGACAACGTTCTCCAAGTTCTGCTCACTTCACTCAGTATCAGACCATACAAGTCTTTCCAAGCTTTTTTGAACTCAGCCTGTTCATCATTTCTTACACCCCAATGATATTCCATTACATTCATATACCACAACTTGTTCGACCATTCCACAATTGATGGGCATCCCCTCAATTTCTAATTCTTTGCCACCACAAAAAAAATTGCTATAAATATTTTTGTACATGTGGCTCCTTTTCCCATTTTTATGATCTCTTCGGATACAGCCCTAGAAGTGCTATTGCTGGGTCCTAAAGGGTATGCACATTTTTATAGCCCTTTGAGCATTGTTTCAAATTGCTTTCCAAAATGGTTGGATCAGTTCACAACTCCACCAACAATGCATTAGTGTTCCAATTTTCCACATCTTCTCCAACATTTATCATTTTCCTGTTTTGTCATGTTAGCCGATCTGATAGGTATGATGTGGTACCTCAGAGTCATTTTGGTTTGCATTTCTCTAATCAATAGTGATTTAGAGCATTTTTTCATATGAATATAGATAGCTTTAATCTCTTCATCTGAAAACTGCCTGTTCTTATCCTTTGACCTTTTATCAATTGAGGAATGACTTTATGTTTATGACAAAAAGGTCATAAACTCTTCCATTCTCCATAAATCTGACAAGTAAACTATTCTTTGCTCTTCCAGTTTGCTTATAGTGTCAGCCTTTATATCTAAATTGCGTACCCATTTTAACTTTATTTTGGCATATGGTGTAACATGTCTGTCTATGCCTAGTTTCTGCCATAGTATTTTCCAGTTTTTCCCAGCAGTTTTTGTCAAATAGTGAGTTCTTATCCCAGAACCTGGGGTCTTTGGGTTTATCAAACAGTAGAATACTATGGTCATTGACTACTGTGTCTTGCATATTTAACCTATTCCTCTGATCCACCACTCTATTTCTTAGCCAGTACCAAGCAGTTTTGATGATTGCTGCTTTAAATACAATTTAAGATCTGGAATGGCTAGGCCACCTTCCCCTGCATTTCTTTTCATTAGTTCCCTTGATATTCTGGACCTTGTGTTCTTCCAAATGAATCCTGTTATTATTTTTTCTAGCTCTATAAAATGATTTTTGGTAATTTGATTGGTATGGCACTGAATAAGTAAATTAACTTAGGTAGAACTGTCATTTTTATTATATTAGCTCAGCCTTCCCATGAGCAACTGATGTTTTTCCAATTATTTAAATCTGACTATATGTGTGAAAAGTATTTTGTAATTGTGTTCATATAGTTCCTGGATTTGTTTTGGCAGGTAGACTCCTAAATATTTTATATTGTGTATAATAACTTTAAATGGAATTTCTGTTTCTATCTCTTGCTGTTGGGCTTTGTTAGTAATATATAGAAATGTCAATGATTTATGTGACTTATTTTATATTCTGCAAATTTGTTAAGTTGTTTTTTATTTCAAGTAGTTTTTTTACTTGATTCTCTAGGATTCTGTAAGCATATCATCATATCATCTGCACAGAGTGATAGCTTTGTTTCTTCCTTGCCCATTCTAATTCCTTCAATTTCTTTTTATTCTCTTATTGTTAATGTTTCTAGTACCATGTTGAATAACAGTGATGATGATGGACATTCTTGTTTCACCCCCAATCTTATAGGTAATGCTTTTAACTTATTCCCATTACATATAATACTTGCTGATGGTGAATTCACAATTCTTAAAGTGTGATCTGGGACCATCTGGGAGTTCCTAAGTTTCAAGGGGGTCCATAAAGTCAAAAGTATTTTCCTAATAACACTAAGACCTTTGAATTCCTAATAAGGTAAATTCCGATAGATATAACACACATATGTAGATCTGGGTGGGGGGGGGAGTCCACAATAGTTTTTAAGAGTGTAAAGCAGTTCTGAGACCAAAAAGTTTGGGAACCTGAGTTCTCAATCACTGGCTGGGTGACAGAGAAGTGTGATTGTGATCCATATCTGACAGAATAAGTAGTGTAGTATAACAAGAGGTAGAACAGAACTTTAGGGTGTCTTCTGCCATCAGTAGAATGGAACACTGAAGAGCCTGAGTCTTAGGAAACTTTTCCTATCATCTCCCATTGGTGTCACCTACAAGGAACAACACATTGACGTTAACCTCCACATAACACAGTGGTGGGTTCTTCCGTTTGGGAAACACTTTCAATTCTTCCTGTTCTCCTATTCTGCCAAAGGTCTACTGATTGAAGTCTGATGTCATGAAAAAGGTTCCTGAAGAAGTATAAGAGCCTGGAGCTCCAATTTTATTTTTGGTCTTGTTTTTATTGCCCTGAACCTGTGATTTTACTGGTGTGAGGAACTCCCAGTGAGGAAATTGTCTACTAATGGAGATTCAGCTATTATAGTCACTTGCTTATTGAGGGTTGTTGGGGTCACCAGGATGACAACTGACTGTCCAGTATGACACAGCAAGGATGTGTTGGAGATAAGACTTGAACTCAGGTCTTTTCTGCTTCTGAAGTCAACTCTCTATCTATTATACCACACTACCTCTCAAAAGATATAACATTTGTGAAGCACTTTTATTGAGAATTGCTTGGGGCACTGAGACATTAATTGCCTTGTCCCAGCATGATCATACAGTCATTATGTGTCCAAGGCAGGGCTTCCTTTATCTGAGGCTTGCCTTCTCCCCACTATATCACACTGCCTTCCAAATGAGACCATGTAGGTGATGCACTTTGTAGGTGTCCCAGTGCCATATAAGTGACATCTATGATTATTATGATTCAAGTCTCAGCTCTATTACTTATTGTGTTACATTAGCTAAGTAACTTCATAGACTATGGACTTACAAATAAAAGCGGACATCAAAGTCATCTGGCCCAATTCACTGCCCCCCTTTTTTTTTGACAGATCAGATAAAATTAAATGACGTGTCCTCAGTTACCCAGTTGGCAAGGGGGCTGGTAGATGGTACAGTGGATAAAGCACTGGGCTTGGAATCAGGAAGACTCATCTTCATGAGTTCAAATCCCCCCTCAGACACTTACTAGTTGTGTCACCAAGGGCACCGCACTTAACCCTGTTTGCCTCAGTTTTTCTCATATATAAAATGAGCTGAAGAAGGAAATGGCAAACTCCTCCAGTATCCTTGCTAAGAAAACCCCAAATGGGATAACAAGAGCTGGACGCGACTGAAAGACTCAACAATAATCCAGTTGGTAGAAGAAGGATTTGAACTCAGGTTTTTCAAATATTAACTCCAGTTCTCCTTCCATTTCATTCCCTTACTCTGGGCTTCAGTTGAGTCTCCTGTAAAATGAAGGAGTTAGACCACACCTTCCTCTGTTTCCATTAACCTGCAGCATTCAGTGGATTGTGATCAGAGCCAGCAGAGTGATTGTGAGGCAGCACAGACAAAAGATAGGGGTTTCCTAAAGGTAAGAACCAAAGTGACAAGTAATTAATAAAAGAGATGACATTTCTATAGGCTCTGAAGCTGCCAAAGCATTTTTGCTCACAGCAACCTTAAGAGGTAGGTGACAAATTAAGAGAGGGAATCAACCTGGGGAGTTCGTAATGAGAGTCAGGAAGGACAGGGAGTGTGAATCAGATACAAGGGAGAGAAGATATGCCAGTTGTTAGGGTTTTTTTTCTGCTTCAGAGAATTTTTACAGGCAGCTCAATGGCCTTTGATGCCTGGCTGAAAGAGCATTTTGCTTACAAGGATATGAACAACTAATCACACATAAAAGACATTATAATCACTAGAAAACTGCTGAGATTATTTCATTGAACAACAAGGGGAAAGAGACATCCACAGGTACTTTTCTGATAGTAATAAATCACAGCTGGAAGGAAGAGAAGATTTTTTTTTCTAACTTAGAAGTTTCCTTTGTCATCCGTAATTTGCTTTGAGAAGATTGTAAAGTAGTCAATCTTTCTGTAACTGTGAAGGCGTCACCATCCTTCCAGGCACCCAGGCTCTTTGTGATTTTTGACTCCTCATTCTTGCTCGCTCCATGTATCCAATCTCTTGCCAAGTCCTGGCATTTCTACTTCCGTAACAGCTATCAAATATATCGGCTTCTCTCCATTAATGCAGCCAACACCCTACCGCAGGCCCTTATTACTTCTCATATGGATGATTACAATAGCTTCTATTTGGTGTCTGTGCTGGGATAACTTAGGAAATAATCTGAGCTATAAGTTTTATTAGTAAAATAGGCATCTTCCTCAGGTTTCTTTCTACTCCATCTTCTACTTAATTGCCAAAGTGATTTTCCTAAAGCAAACATCTACTACTCTTAATCCACTACTCAAAAAATTCCAGTGGCTCCCTGTTACCTCAAGGCTTAAATCTAAAGTCCCCTGTTTGGCATTTAAGTCCTTTCCAATATTCTTATACTTTATTCCACTCTACAATCCAACTATGCTGGCCTGTTTGATGCATCTCATACATGAAAGTCAATTTGTCAATAAATATTAAATGGCTACTATGTGCCGTGCACTATGCTAAGCATTGGGGAAACAAAGATAGACCAAAGATAGTCTGACCTTGTGCTTTCACCCTGGATTTCCCCCATAACTGGAATACTATACCCTCTCACTTCTGCCTCTTAGATTCAGCTCAGATCCCACCTTCTTTTTCTTTTTCTTTTGGCTAGGCAATGGTGTTAAGTGACTTGCCAAGGGTCACACAGCTAGTGAGTGTTATATGTCTGAGGCCGGATTTGAACTCAGATCCTCCTGACTCCAGGATCAGTGCTCTATCCACTGGGCCACCTAGCTGCCCCCAGATCCCACCTTCTGTAGGAGATCTATCCCAATCTCCCTAACTCTTCCATAAATCTGCATATATCTTCCCTGAAAACAATTATATTCATGTTGTCTCCTTCATTAGAATGTGAACTTCTTGATGGCAGGGACAGCATTTTTAACCTTTCTTTGTATTTTCAATGTTTTAGCACAGTGCCTAGCATATAGGAAGCTCCATATTAACTTATGTGCTGATTTATTGACTGACATTGACAGAAGGGATATTGAGCATTCCCTAGATTCATCTGAGGATGGGGAAGGGAGACCTGGGGACGCTGCTGCAAGTCTGTTACTGTAGAGGTCACTGCCCTACAGAAAGGAGTTCTGTTGGGATCACTTGGTAGTCCCACCCTAACAATAGGTTATTTAGAGGGAAAAAAAGAAAGATCCGCAATGTGCAGCACCAAAAAAAAATTACTTTTCCCCAAAATTCTATTGGATTCTGTAATGTCTCATTCATCTTCCTTATAGTTGTCTCTGTTTGAAAGTGGAATGTGGAATCTTGTGCAATTATAGTGCTATTTCAATTTTTTTTTGCAATTCATTAGGTTTTGCTTTAAACATTTAGATATTCCCATCATTTTATTCTCTATGGAAGTTCTTTTTGAATACTATCTAAATGTTTAAAGCAAAACCTAATGAATTGCAAAAATTGCCACTTTCAAACAGAGACAAATATAAGGAAGATGACTAAGACATTACATAGTGTAATAGAATTTTGGGGAAAAGTAAATATGGTCAAATTTTGGAAAATATTGAATGTGAATCATAATAAGCATACCTATTTTTGAGCAATGAACAAATTAATCAAGTGCTAAGACAAAAAGAATCCACATATAAATGCTGAAAGAAAAAAATTCCTTTCTAAACCATAACATACAAAATTATGATCAATGGGGGTAATAAAAATAAAGAAAATGATGAAAAAAGATCAAAATTTATGAAATACACTTCTTAAAATAATAATATATTTGAACATCCATAAGAATAAAAAAGATAGTAAACATGAACTCAGTATCCTACTTTTAAAAAATAAAATATAAATGAATTGATGCTAAAACAAACACAAAAGTGTAAAACTTTTTGTAAATTAAAGGTTATATAAACAAAAAATGAAAACATATGAGCTAATAAACAAAATGAACAGAAAAAAGCAAGGCTTTTTTTTTCGAGGAATACCTATACAATCAACAAATAATTGTCTGTATAGTTTAATATCTTATTGAGTAGGTATTCTCTCCAACAATGCAAATTATAAGCAATCTATCAGTATCAACATGTGGTTCTTGTCTATGCCCTGCAATAAAGGTCACACAATCTCCAATCAAACATTTTAGTTTTCTTGGCATCATGAGGATTCCCATAGAGTATGTGGTTTGTCTACTGGGTATCTGTCATTCTCATTATGTTATACACACACACACACACACACACACACACACACACACACACACACACACCCTGCTCCAGGTCACCAGAAAGAAAATGAAAAGGGGCAGCTAGGTTGCACAGTGGATAGAGCTCCAGCCTTGGAGCCAGGAGGACCTGAATTTAAATTTGATCTCAGACACATAACACTTTCTAGCTGTGTGACCCTGGGCAAGTCACTTAACCCCATTGCCTAGTCAAAAAAGAGAAAAGAAAAAGAAGAAAGAAAAAATTCAGAAGACAAAACCCAGAAATCATAGGCTTACCTTCTCCATTCAGAAAGACTGAAATTTAGATTTTAGTGATATGGCCCATGTAGCAATTGATGTCGCATCTTTACTGTTCACAGTGAGTCTCCTAATGCAAGGTGGTGATAATGAGCCAGTGATCCTAAGCAATACCAGGAATATCAGATCCACAGCACAAATAATAACACCACCAGTCAGATCAGAGATTTTTCTCCTGATATAAGGCAATGAGAATGAATAGGAACAACACCAGAAACATCAGTACATTTATGATGCAGTCAACAATTCATCATACATAGTGTCATCCATGGTAAAGTTGCTAAGAGGTCGAAAGCCTTTTGTTTTCCACCTGTACTGAGATCTAAGTTTATACCAAGGCACATTCAATGTTTTGCCCACCTATCAAAACTTCCTACTCCCTGAGATCCACATTAAGGGAATGAAATGAAATTTTTGTCCCCTTAGACTATATTTAGAGTATGGAGAGACTGCACTCATCTTCCATGGTGGCTAAATACTCTCCCTCAGTCCAATCCAGGGATTTGAAATTACCACCAAGTTAGTGAGGGAATGCCCTTTCTTCCAAGAACATAAAAATTTAACATAGTTATATAGAAACTGTTTAACATCTTCCATGGTATTATAAAGCAAAATACCTCCCAAAAATACCATCCTCCATTCTCCCAACCCTTTCTGGGAAGGAGATATCTGAACCATAGCAGAGGAAAGGAAGCTTGCCTCTTGAGGGGGATCTGGGCTCTTTCTCACCAGTGCACAGAGTCCTAGGAGGGAACAAGAGTTTCAAAGTCGAAATCACTCCATGCTGGGGAAAGAATAAGTTCAGTTTCCTGTAATCCACAGGAAGCTGTCAGGCTTCCTTCCTCATGAGCTGTGGAGGATGACCACTGCAAAGATTTTGTTGCTGAATTTTCTCAGTCATGTCCAACTCTTCATGACCCCTTTTTGGGATTTTCTTGGTAGATACTGGAATGGTTTGCCAGTTCTTTCTCCAGTTCATTTTACAAATGAGGAACTGGGACAAACAGGGCTAAATGACTTGCCTAGGGTCACACAGCTAGTAAGTGCCTAAGGCCAGATCTGAACTCATAAAGATAAGTCTTCCTGACTCCAGGCCTAGTGCTCTATCCACTCAGCCACTTAGCTGCCCAATACAGAGAGAGGAAATTTTATATTTTGTATGAGTAATAGAGGTAAGGCCAGATAAGGTCAAAGTACTTTGGTAGCTATGTGTAATAATGAACTCTAATTTTGAGAGACTTGAAGCAGGGGGATCAATTAGGAAGCTGTTGTAATAATCTATGAGAAAGATGATGAAGGCCTGAAATAACATGGCAACAGAGTGACTAGAGAGAAGGGATCAGAGAGGGAAGATATTGTAAAAGTAGAAATGGCAAGAATTGGCGACTCATTTGATAAATGAGATGAAGAAACTGAAGAGTCAAAAATAATGTCAAGATTAGAAACCTTGAAAATTGGAAGGATGGTGTCATCTTTGATAGAATTAGGAAGGTTAGGAAGGAAGAGAATGAGTTCGATTTTAGATATATTTAGTTTAAGATGTCTCCAGAGCATCCAGTCTGAATTGCTCAACAGGCAGCTGAGGACATCAACTAAAACAACTGGGGATGTTGATTAAAACTCAGGGGAATCCCAGGACCAGACATAGACATAGATATCATCTACTCCCATGGAACTTAATGAGCTCACCATGAGAAAGAGTACAGAGTAGAGGTTCTTAAACTGTGGTCCATTAATTCATTGCTGTTATTATTCTTGTTTTAAAATATTGACAACTATAATTTAATATAATTGCTTTCCTCTGTATTCTATTTAATTTTATGTACTTAAAAATTTTATTTTGAGAAGGGATCCATGTACTTCACCAGACTGATAAAAAGAAAAGTGTCTGTGACATGCAAAAAAAAAAAAAAGATTAAGAACCCCTAATATGGGGGAGAGGAAAAGAAAGTCAAGGATAGAGCCTTTTGAAACACCCGCAGTAAGAAGGTGGGACAAGCTGTACATGATGCCTGCAAAGAGTAAGAAGGGGAAAGAAGAGTTTAAGAAATAGGAAGTAAGAGGATAACCAGGAGGCAACAGTATCATGAAAACAAAGAGAGGAGACAGTATCTCAGAAGAGAAAGTGGTGAACTGTGTCAAATGCAACAAAATTGTTGAGAAAGATTAGGACTGAGAAAAGACATCCTTTTCGACAATTAAGAGGTCACTGGTAACTTTGGAGATATGAGCTTCTATTGAAGGATGATGAGGTTGCAAACCAAATTGTGAAGGGCTAAGGATTGAGTAAGAGGCAAAACTTGGAGACATTGAGTGAAGATAACTTTTTTGAAGAGTTTGGTTGAAAATAAGATAACAGTAAAAAAAAACCCATAGGAATTAAAGGACCTACAAAACCACTTCAGGGTTCAAATCTATGACTAGAAATTGAATTAAATAACCCTAGAGAATAAAAAAGAGACATCTACTTCCTACAGTAAATTTACATAATACAAAATAAACCAACAAAAATTATCAGGTTATTTTTTTCTTTATTACTAGCAGAAGAAATAGGAAGAAATATGCATTAAATATCAGCATTAACATACCAAGACACACAAGAATTGTATTAATTCAATCACAATAATTACAGAAATAAGGGAAGACCTAAATAGTTGGAAAACTAGTCAACATCCATTTCTGAGCCATTCCAATTTAGTAAAAAAAAATGACAATACTATCTATCTTAGTAATCTAAATTATTCGATTGTTTTAATGGAATGCCAATCTAATAACCAACAGAGTACTTTCTAGAATTAGACAAAATAAGACCACAATATATTCAGAGGTATAACATGATCAAGAATATCAAGGAACATAAAGAAAAAAAGAATGAAGGTAGTTGCATTAGATCTCAAGCTACATTATCATACAAAACTGTCTGGTGTTAGATAAATTATAGACAAATTGATCATAGGAATTTATTAATAATGAAGAACTAGAAATAAGCCCAAAAGATATTCTGGTATTCAATAAACCCAAGAATACAAATTATTGGGAAAGATGCTCTTTATTACACAAAATCTGGTGGACAAATTGAAAAGTAGTCTCACACAATACTTAAGAGCCTTGTCCTAATATATGAATTGACAAAGGATATGAATAGTTTTCATAAAGATTAATGCAAATCATCATAGCCCTTCTGAAAAAAATGTAAAATGACTAATAATGAGAGAAATTAAGAATAAAAACAAACCTGAGGTATGACTGCTGAAACATCAAAATAATAGTAATCAATAAACAAAATAAAATGGAGGAGGGAACTTGTAGGAGAGACTGTGGAAAGGCAGGCACGTTAATTTGCTGCCCATGAAGTTGTGAACTGGTTCAAGGTCTGGAAAAGAATTTGGAATTATGCAAGAACAATTCCTAAATTTTGTACTTAAGGTAACTAGCAATCATATTAGCACAAAAGCTTGTGCTCAACCATTTTGGAGGACTCTGGTATTTGGAAGTATCTGTTCTATTAAGACAATTTTTTTAAAAGAAAGGATTAATCTATGTTAATTAAAACCTAAACCACATAAATTTTGGCATTTCCCACTTGCCAGAGCTGTAACCTTTCTTTTTTTAAAAAAAAAACCCTGTAGGTATAGAATTTATCGATTCTGCTATTTTATTCATTTTAAAATGTAACCTTTTAAAGTTACAAATAAAGTCAATAATCTTATTCTACATCTCTCTAGCATGTATGTTTGGGGAAGGATGGAGGGGAGTCCTGGTGTTTGTCCTGGTGTTTGGGAAGTAACCTCAGTAATGTTTGCAAGTTAAAATATTAACTTCAATTTGGGAAATCATACACCAGCATTGTCCCATTCTATGAGCACATATGTCCATTGGTAGTTGTGTGATAATGCCTGGAGTAAGGAAGACTCATTCTCCTGAGTTCAAATCTGGCCTCGGACACTTACTAACTGTGTGACCCTGGGCAAATCACTTAACTCTATTTGCCTCAGTTTCCTCATCTGTAAAATGAGCTGGAGAAGGAAATGGCAAATCACTCTAGTATCTTTGCCAAGAAAACCACAAATGGGGTTATGAAAAGTTGGGCACACTTGAAAAACAACTGAACAAACAAAAAATATACATCCGTAACTTTTTCTATGCAGATATGAGTATATGAGTAAATACTGGAACAGGCAGCCACTATGCTGCTAACCCAGAAGCCTTTCAATAGTGCTTGTTCACCAGTTGGATGAATAATAAATAACAGACCAACCTAAAATATGAAGGAACAATCCCATAACCCAGTGGCTCTATCTTGAGTGAAGAGGCAGTAGAGAAAAACAACAACAACAACAACAATTAGAGTAGAAGAATCAGCAAAGACTTCTTTTTTTTTTTTTTTTTTTTGGCAAAAGGTCCTGGACAGGACTGATTGAACTGAGAGGTACAATTAGGAGTTTGGCAGAGATCCTGTAATTACTTTTTGTTCCACCTGAGAGACAAAGAGATTAGGAGTTGAGCTGCAAGAGAAGAGGATTTGGACTTCCCGTAAACTGTAATTGCTAAATTCCAACTGTTAAAGTCTGAGTCAAAGAGATAGCAGATTGATGGTGAGCCAGGGGAATAGTCCAGAAGAATTCTAAATAGTTTCAAGCCAAGTCAATTAAACAAGCTTTTGTTTAGCACCTACTATGTTCCAAATACTGTTCTTGGGAATGGGGAATACGAAGACAAAAAACTAAATAGTGACTGCCCTCAAGGAACTTATATTTTGTTAGGACAATATAGAGAAAAATAAATATGATTTTTAAAGAAAATAAATACAAAGTAATTTAGGGGAGTACTGTCAATTTAGAAATCAAGAAAGGAGGTAGCCTATAAGCTTCTCTTTGCCCCACAAAGTAAATGAATCATAAATAAACATTTATTGTGTCTACTATATGCCAGCCACTCTTCTAAGTTCTGGAATCATGACAGTTTCATTATTTTTGTTTTGAATAGGATTGAAAAGCTTCTTCAGGGATTAGACTAATCTGAGACTTTTTACTATCAGCCACATCCCATGTCAAATTAGATGCTAATCTAATTCTACAATATCTGGTTTCTTTCTTCATTCCCAAAGCCACCACTCTAATCTCAATTATCTCTCACCTGGATTCTTGGGGATGTCCTATACCACCATCCAGCACAGGTGGTGGGAGCAATAAGGATACTTAAGTCACATTAATGCTAGGGGTGAAAGGACTAATCCTTGATAGCATGTTAGAGGATCATTATTTCCTACAAATATATTTTCCTCTTCTATCCCTGGGACCTTTTTTCCCCCATTGGAAACTTTGACTTCCCAAAGTGCTTAAATGTTCCAAATTATCAGGGTAAGGAGGTGGGAAAGAGAGATTTCAACTTATTCATATGTGTTATTTGTGTTATTATTTTTTAATTACTAATAGAGAAACTATGATTTTTTTTTGGTACAGCAAAGTAATTGTTTCCCTTTTTATAAATTTTAGTATGGCATCCAGCGATGAAATCTCTGAGGTAAAGGGTATAAAATCATTTCTGTGATCCATATTGAATATTGTTCTTCAAAACTTTTACACCAGACTATAGCCCCACCAACCATGTATGAACATCTGTTTCCCCACCCCTGACAACATTTGAAAACAAATAAAAATCAACAACTTGAAGCAAGTATGTGTGTATATGTATGTGGAGACGTGCATATATTTACATTATAAAATTTTTTTATGAAGAAAATTAATGATATTTATTTTATATATTTTCTGTGATTTTTAGTTCTAAGTTTTTAGGGAGTTTTAACAGCTTTAATGATTATTTTGTATTTCAACCATATATTGTTTATTCATGTCCTTTGAATGCTGTTACACTTTGAAGTGTCTTAGAGTTATGAATTCATTTTTTTTTTGGATCCTAGATGTCAGACCTTTATAAAATACATCAACTTCAAATGTTTTTCCCAGTTAATTGCTTTTCTTTTCATATTAAAGTGACAGTTTTTGTTCTGCAAAATAATTTTCTCTTTATGTAAATAAACTTCATCATCTGCATTTATTTTAATAGATTTTTACTGATATATTTTTTCCTTGTAAAGATTTTTCCCATACCATTCCTAGAGAATCATTCATTAAAAACAAAGAAACTTTTCTACAAAACAAAAAAAGAGGAAAAGAAAAAAAATCATCATCAAAATGAGCAATTTGTTGTAAAAATCTGCAAAGTTCTAAACTTGCAGACCTCCCTCCCCCCAACTTCTTCAAAGGACTGGGGGAAGATACCTTCTCCTATCTGTTCTTCATTGGCAAAATTGTTCTTTGTAACATTCATTTTTCATTGTTTTGTGGTTGTTATTCTTTCTATTTATATTGTCCTAATCATTGTCAGTAATCATAATTACTTATTCCTGCCTCTGATTAACTAATTTACTCTCAGTAGTTGGAAGAAAGTCCAGTACTCATGACTGAGCAATGCCAAAATAATAAAAAATAACATTTTAACCACAGTGATTTAGAGGTTCTCTTGTTAGCTTTATGGCACAATAATATTCCATTACATTCATTAACATCATATTGTCACTTGCTTCAAAAAATGCTGATAGATTTTTTTTTTGTAGATGTAGGGCCTTTACTTTTGCCTTTGATCTTAGAATCACTAGGTTAAAGAGAATAAGAATGAGAAATTTGGGGGCATGGTTTTAAATTGCTTTCCAGAATTGCTAGAACAAGATTGTACTAGAAACACTAACCAAAGAAATAAGAGAAGAAAAAAAATTGAACGTATCAGGATAGGCGATGAGGAATCAAAACTATCACTCTTCGCAAATGATATTGTGGTATACTTGGAGAATCCTGGAGAATCAACTAAAAAACTACTTGAAATAATTAATAACTTTAGCAAAGTTCAGGATATAAAATATACTCACATAGAGTTCAGGTTATAAAATAAACCTACATATATCACCAGCATTTCCATATATTACCAACAAAGTCCAATAGCAAGAGATAGAAAGAAAAATGACATTTAAAATAACAATAGGCAATATAAAATACTTGGGAGTCTACCTTCCAAGCCAAACTCAGGAACTACATGAACACAAGCACAAAATGCTTTTCACACAAAGACAGACAAGCAATTTTCTCTAATAAAGACCTCATTTCTCAACTATATAGAGAACCGAATCCAATTTAAAAGAATACAAGTCATCCCCCATTTAATGAAGGATTAAAAGATATAAACAAGCAGTTTTCAGATGAAGAAATTAAAGCTATTTATAATCATATGAAAATGCTCTCAATCACTATTGAATAGAGAAATGCAAATAAAAAAAAAGACTCTGAAGTGCTGCCTCACGCTTATGAGATTGGTTAATATGACAGAAAAGGAAAATGACCAATGCAAAGTGAGTAAAACCAGAACAGTGTACAAAGTAACTTATTATACAATGACCAACTGTGAATAACTTAGCTATTCTCAGCAACATGATCTAAGACAATTCTGAAGGACTAATGATAAAAAATGCTATCCACCTTCAGAGAAAGACTGGATGAAGTATGAATGCAGATCAAAGCATATTTTTTAAACTTTATTTTTTTTGGTTTGTCATTGCTATTGTTGTTTTTCTTACACAACATGACTAATATGGAAATATGGTTTTTACGACTGCACTATAACAAATTGCTTACATCGACAATAAGACAGGAGGAGAGGAAGGGAGGGAGAAAATTTGAAAATCATTTTTAAAAAAGTTAAGAACTTTTATATTTTATTGGAAAAAATGAAATATTTTTAAAAATCAGAATTACTAGACTATTTCACAAACTGACCAAGAATTTATTAACGTATGTGTACTCAAAATCCCTTCCAAAATTTGTCATTTTCTACTTTTGTCATCGATTCTAATATAATATGGGATAAAAACTCCAAGTTGTTTTGATTTGCATTTCCATAGTTTTAGTGGTGCCAAGCATAACTTTATATAGGTGTTAACAAACTGCCTTTCTTTTATTGTTAGAAATATTTATTTATATCAGTTGACTAATTATTAAAGAATGTTTCCTGTTCTTTTATATTTGAATCAGCTCCCTACACATCTTGGATGCCATGAATTCTTCATAGAAACTTATTATAATTTTTTTTCCCAAGTAGACTGCTTCCCTTTGAATTTTACATGAATTGATTTTGTTTGTGCAGAGGTTTTCGATATTATAAAATCACAACTGTCCATTTAATCTTTTGCAACCCTCTCTAAATCTTGTATGATGAAGAATTCTAGAGCAATCCATAATCATGAAAAGTAATTCCCTTCCTGCTCTTCTAATTTTTTTCAGTAATATGACCTTTTACACATAGATCACATATCCATTTGGAATTTATTGTGGTACGTTTTATGAGACGTTAAGACAAATTTATGCCAGACTGCTTTCCAGTTTTCCCGATAGTTTTTGATGATGAGACCTTAATTCAGTAGTTGGTGTTCTTACATTTATTGAATGCTATGCTGCTTTTGGTTCTTTTTACATCTAGTATACCCAATCTGTTCCACTGTGCAACTTTCGTATTTTAGAACTAATACAAGAAAGCACTGATAATTGCTGTTCTGTAGTTCAAAACCAGTTATTGCCAGGCACCCTTTCTTTGCACTTGTTAAAAAAAAATATTTCTTTTGAGATTCTTGAACTTGTGTTTCTCCAGCTAAGTTTTATATTTTTTCCAGTACTATAAAGTAATCTTATTAGAGTTTAATGGTGAAGACACTGAACAATTTTTTTAGACAGCATTAGAATTTTATTGTATTGGCACAAACTAGCCATGGACAATTAATATTATTCTAATATTTTGGTCTGCTTGTATTTCTATTTTGTTGTTATATTCATCTAATTCTAGTGTGTCATGGAAGACAGATTTCTAAGTATTTTATACACCCTGCAGTTATTTAGAGTAGGATTTCACTTTCTAACCTTTTGTACTGACTTCTATTGGTAATAGAAAAACTGATATTTTGAGTGTGTTTTATATCCTGCTATTTCGTTGTAGTTACTCATTGTTTCAATTAATTTTTAGTTGAATCTTTTGTGTTCCCTAGGCAGCCCATCATATCGTCTGCCATGAGCAATAATTTTGTTTGTTCTTTTCCTTTGTTTAATTACTCAATATCTTTTCTTATTGCTGTAGTTAGCATTTCTAGCATCATATTGATAAATAGATATAATAAAGGACATTCTTGCTTTACAACTCATCTTATTGGAAGGCCCCTAATATCTCAGCTTCCCCTAGAATTTTTCTTTTATATAAAAAATTGGCTTTTGATCATAGATGGATACTATGGATATTATGGAAAAGTATATTTACTTCTATGCTTTTTATTGTTTTAACAGGAATGACTATTATACTATGTAAAAAAAACTTTCTCAACCTCTGTAAATATAATCATGTGATTGATTGTCTAGTATGTCTATTTTCATAGTTTTCCTAATATTGAACCAATCTTGAATTTTTTATTTATATCCAACTTGGTCATAGTGTCTAATCTTTTTAATGTTGTTGTAACCTCTTTGTTACTATTTCACCTCATTTTTGCATCAATATTCATAAGGAATATTGATTTGAATTTTTTAATCCTCTTTGTCCTTCCCTCATTTCTATATTAAATCATATTTATATCATAAGAAAAGTTTCATAGGATCCATCCCTCCCCCCAGTTTTTACAATTTAATGTTCTTCAAATGTTTGACAGAACTCATTTAAAAATCTGTCTGGTCCTTGACCTTTTACCTTTATGAGTGTATCCGTGATTTATTCAATTTATTTTTCTGAGGTTGGAATATTTGAATTTTATTTTTCTTATTGTAATACTCTGTCTACTTTAGATTTTAAAGTATTCATCCATTTAATGCTTTCCATTTTTTCGGCATTTACATAGATTTTTTTTCATAATTACCTTTATTTCATCTTCATTTGTTGTGAATTCTACACTTTCATGTTTGATACTGGTGTAGTGAGGTTTTGTTTATGCCCAGATCACCTGGGATTAAAGTGTCCACGTGGGAGATACCAGAAATCTGCTTCTAGGAAAAGATATCCTAAGTTTGCCTACCACGTGGTTGGGAGCAGTCCATTGACTTTGTAGCCAGAAATGGCTGTATCTTTACATCTATCTGATAGAGGTACAGCCAATCCCTCTTCCCACTGGTGTCCAGGGTAATGGTCTTATTCACTTTCTAAGTGACATAATGTAGTAATTGGGGAATGGTCTGAAAGTACCTTCTTCTTCCTCTAGACCAAGTGGTCTTGAAAAATAAGCTTGAGGTTTCAGTGCATGTCATTTTTCTTTTTCAATTTAAGGTATAAAGGGTGAAGTTCACAGATTCATGAGCTAGATCCGTGAGGGCAGGGGTACAAACTACTCGGGAAAGAAGTCTTGAGAATTAAGGGTTTGGGGACTCAGGCCCACAGATGACTTCAGACTTGTGATTTGGTGCAACAGATACTATATAGAAACTAAGTTAATCTGGAAACCTAATTTTCCTCTCCTATCCAGAGACTATAGTTGTGTAGAGGAGGACATGTGCCCTAGGTGGGGGGAGGGGATAAATGTATGTCTATTTTTTTCTATTTGATCAGTCATTTTCAATTCTGCCTAACTCTTTATGATCCCATTTGGGGCTTTCTTGGCAAAGATACTGGAGTGGTTTTCATTCTCCATCTCATTTTACAGGCGAGGCAAAGTGGCAAACAGGGTGAAATGACTTGGCCCAAGGTCACACAGGTAGAAAGTTTCTGAGGCCAGATTTGAACTCAGGAAGATGAATCTTCATGACTCAAGGCCCAACACTCTATCCATTGCTCCATCTACCTCTGAAGAAGATAGAATCTTTGTAAAATTTAACTAATAAGTAGTTGAATTGAACTGAGGTGCTAAGGACCACCTAAAATTGGGGAAACTCAATAAGCAGCTGCTTGAGCCAATACAGAGAAGAAAAACTACCCATTCACCTTAACATTCCTGGAGAAACCTGGGGAAAGAGTGAAATATGACATACCTGGCCACCAGAAAGTAAGGCCAGAGTGATCATTGTTACAGTGATAATTTGGTTTTCCTATGGCTTTTCAAAAAGCAGATTAGCTAATTGTTCATCTATTTTATTATTTTTAAAAACTGGCTACTAGTTTTATTTACTAATTTGGTGGTTTATTTGTTTGATTTTTACTTTTAATTTTGTCAATCTCTCTTTTTTGCTTGTTTAGATTTATGTAATGAAGATTTTTTTTACAAAAAGTGTTTATAGACTTTTTCATACAGACTGCTTTGAACATGTCACAAAAAGGTTTTTAATGGTTTCTCATTGTTTAAATTTTCTTTGATAGAAATTATCAATTATTTCTATGACTTGTCATTGCCTCATCAATTATTTAGGATTAAATCAATCTCTAAATAAAGAGATAGACCTTGAATCAAGGAGAGCTAAGTTCAAATCCAGATTCAGACACCTATTAGCTGCGTGACCCTGGGTAAGTCATTTTGTATGATTTGGTTTTCATCTCTTAAAATGCAGATAATAATAGCACCTAAGTCCCAAGGATGTTGTGAGGATAAAATAAAATATTTGTAAAACACTTAGGAAATCTAAAGGCACTATATGAATTCTAGTTAGTAGTAATTATAGCTAACATTTACATATTGCTCACTATGTGCCAGGAATTATACTAAGTACTTTACAATTATTATTTCATTTGATTCTCATGACCTGGAAGGTGAGTGCCATTATAATCTCCATTTTATAGATGAGGAAAGTGAGACATATAAAGGTTAATGCTTGTGCAGGGTCACATATCAGCTAGTAAGCATCCAAGGCCAGATTTGAACTCAGAGCTTCTTGACTGCAGGCCCTATATTCTAATCTATTGCATGACCTATCTACAGTGGTGGTAGTGATGGTAGGGAGGCTGAAGAGAAGGAAGAGTCTGGGTATCTTTTACTTTTTAAAACAATTATACATTAATTTCAGATTCTAGGATGTATTAAAATAGAACTGTATAATAATAATATTAATAATAAAAATAATCTGATGATTTTCTGAACATTTGCTTTTTATGATCTCTACTTTCTCATTGCTAATTTCAGTGGTTTAGGTTTGAGGTTTTTTTTTTTTAATTAAACTTGCCAATTGCTTTCCATTTTTGCTAGTCTTTTAAAAATAACTCAGATTTATCTTTGCAGTTTTACAACATTTTCAGTTGTATTGATCTATGCTCTGATCTCAATTGTCTTCTACTTTTCATTTTTTCCCCTTTTTTAAGTTTTCTTTTTTTAGGTTCAGACTAAATTCATTAATTTTATCTTTCTCTTTTGTATTTATATGGATATCCACATTTATGAATTTGATTCTTCTGCCTGAATTCCCTAGATTTTTATATTTAACTAAATTTTCATACAATGTTATTATTGTTACAGTTTTTGTTTTCACCCAATCATTAATGAATTACTGTTTGTTTGTTTTAAATTTCACAGTGGTCTATACCTTCCTTTCCCTATGTCATGGTTTATTACCAGTTTTATTGTAAAGACTCTATGTATTATGTTAGTATTATATAACATCTTATCTTTTATTGTAGTCAAGTCCATAAATATTTATTAAGAACCTATTATGTTCCAGGCTCTATGCTAAACTCTAGAGATACAAAGATAGACAAAAGATAACCCTTACTTTGGTGATGTATAAAAAGTTCAAGAGACATAGTTTCTGGGTAGTTAATCATCTTACTAATCATGCTAGTATATAATTAATAAAAAGATCAATGGCACTCTCAGAATGCCAAAGACTCCTTATGGAACCCACTCAATGTTTATATGCCCTTGTAAGAGGGGGTTTTCCTGAGGGTGGCAATCAACTCTGATTGGTTAACAAGTAATAAGTGAGAATGAATATTAAAATGAGAGGTAGACCTATTCTAATGTGGAGCTTGGGGCCTTTGATCTTGTTATTTACTTCCAAATCACCTCCAGCCTTGGTCAATCTAATCAAATAATTTATCCCCACCCAGATCTGAATAGAGCACAATAGGTTTCCCCACCTGGGTAGAGTCTGAACAAGATGGAGGAGAAAGTTAATCCAATCTCATTATCAACACTATCTTTCAGATGCTGGTTTGGCCTAATGGCGAATAAAGTTTCAGAAAGGGATAAATCATGTGTTTCCCCAATATTAACAATTCCTTATTTAATACTCATTTCTGTCACTTTCAAAGATCTCATAGTCTAATGGGGAAGATAACATTCAAAGAACTATGTACAATTAAGGTATATACAAAATACATTGGAAATAAGATAAGGAAGGTTCTATCATCAAGTGATATCTAGAAAGGCTTCTTATACAAAATAAAGTTTTATCTGGGATTTGAAGGAAACCAGGAGGAGAGATAACCAGGAAGACAATTTCAGATAAAGAAAGCTGTTGAAAATGCCCAAATTTGGAGCATGGAGTATTTTGTGTAAAAAACAGCAAGAAGACCAGTGCTATTGGATTGCAGAGTGCTTGTGAGGGGAGATGTAAATGTCAGAAGACCCTAAAGTAGGAGAGGGGCAATTTATGAAGGACTTTGAATGTCATACAGTGGAGGTGATAAGAACTACTGGAGTTTGTAGCATGAGGAGTAAAATGGTCAGATCTTTACTTTAGGAAGATCAATTTAATGGAGGATAAACTAGAGTGAGAATAAACTTAAGGCAGTGAGACCAACCAGAACACTAGAGCAATAGTAGAGGCCCTACAAAGGGGCAAGGACAGTGTTGGAAAAGGGAAGAAGGATATACAAGAGATCCTATGAATGAACTTAGCAACTGATTGGATATCAAGGGAGTGAGAATGAGGAAGGAGGTAAAGGTGACTCCTAGTATATGAACCTGGAAGATTGGGAGGATGGAGGTATCTTTAATCGTAATCAGAAAGTTTAGAAGAGAAGAGGGGTTGGAAGGAAAGATGAGATCACTTATAGACACATTGAGTTTAAGTTGTCTACAGGATATCCAGATTGGAATGTCCAATGAGCAGTTGGATATGCAGGTCTGGAGGTCAGCAGAGTGGTTAGGGCTGGATAAATAGATCTGAGAATCATAAATACAGAAGTGATAACTGAATTCATGGGTGCTAGTGAATGATATCACTAAGCAAAATGGCATAAAGAGAAAAAAGAAGAGAGCCCAGGACAGAGCCTTGTATAACACCCATATTTAGTGAGAATAACATAGATGAAGACCTAGCAAAGAAGACTGAGAATTAGTGGTCAGAGAGGTAGGAGGAAAAACAGGATAGAGCAGTATCATGAATACCTAGAGAGAAGAGAGTATTAGGAGGAGAATTTGGTCAGTAGTATAAAATACTGCAGAGAGGGCAGGTAGGAGGATATTGAGTGAAAACCTCTAGATGTAGCAATTAAGAGATCATTAATCACTTTGGAGGGAGTAATTTCATTTGAATGATGAAGTTATAAAAGAAGAAAGGAAATGAAGGCATTCATCATAAATAGCCTTACCAAGGAGTATAACCACAGAAGGGAAGGGAGATTTTTCTGAGAATGGGGAAGTTATAGATAAGTTTATAGGGAGTAGGAAATTAGGAATAACAGGAAGGTCATCCTGATGGAGAAGATGGAAAGTAATAGTTTGGTTTGTATTGTCAAGGAAAAGGGCAAACTCTTCCTGTTAGATAGGGCTAATGTAAAAAATAGTAGTGGAAGGTATTTGAGGGATGTGAGGGGAAGAGAGGGGAGAAGAGAGAACTCTTGGCTTCAACTTTTTCAATGTTATATGAAGAACAATCTTCAGCTGAAAAGGTGAGGAAGGGGGAGCCATGGGAGGTTTGAAGAGGGATGAAAAGATTTAGAAAAGCTGCTGAGGTGAGTGGGACAATGAATCAGTTAGGGAGGTGTCAAAGGATTGTCTTGCTCCAATGAGGACCCAGTAGGGATTATGTAACATAAATTTGGGTAGGACCTTGTCAGCATGATTTTGTTTTCCTTCAGCTTCATTCAGAAGCATGTGAGTAGGACCAAAGATGTATAGTGGGAATACTTCAAGAGTGAAATTCGATGGAGCAAGATAAAAGGGACTAAGAGATTGGAGAGAAAAGGACAATATAGATTTAGACTGGTTCACTTGTGGTCAGGAAGGAGAAAGGAGGAGACTGTAACTGATGTAGGAGGTGATGACCTGGGAAAAAACTGAGCATTCAAGTGACTAGAGGTTGGGAGAGAATGAAGAACAGGGTTTGGGGCTACAAGGCAAAGGGAGAAGGGGAATGACAACAGAGTGTGATAAGGTCATGAAATTTTAGGGTTTATACATGTAGAAGTGTATTTTAGTTATGTTGTGTCTATAATTAGTATATTTTAATATGATCTGTTTTCCTTATTTTCCCAATGTCTTCTTCATGGTTGAGCACATAATTAATTTTGTATAAATTACAAGGTCATTAAGAAAGAAAATAAGTTCTTTCTTATTTGTTTCTTGTTCTATTAAGCTTGCATCATATGCTTATTAAATCTTTTGTTTTTAATTCTTTCTTTACTAGCTTTGTTTCCTTATTATCTTTTGGTAAGATAACCTATATTATTGGGCAACTCTGTTGCACAGTGGATAGAATACCAGGCCTGGAGTCATGGGATTCATCTTCCTGAGTTCAAATTTGGCCTTAGACACTTACTAGCTGAGTGACCCTCGACAAGTCACTGAATTCTGTTTGCCTCAGTTTTCTCATCTGTAAAATGAGCTGGACAGAGAAATGGAAAAATATTTCAGTATCTTTGTCAAGAAAACCCCAAATGGAGTCATGAAGAATCTGACATGACTAAACAACAAGAAATTATAAATTATTGCCATCTATTAAAATTTCTTGGTATTATTATTTTTTTAAATCTGGTTTCCATTTAGAAATTTTCAATCAGAATATTAGATCCACATATGTTTAAGATTGATAAAGTCATTTGCCTAAAAATTTTTTAGCACAAAATGTCCTTCCATGTCTTCTTTTTTTTTGAAGCAATCAGGATTAAGTGACTTGCCCAGGGTCACACAGCTAGTAAGTATCATGTCTAAGGTCAGATTTGAACTCAGGTCCTCCTGACTCCAGAGCTGGTGCTCTATTCCCTGTGTCACCTAGCTGCCCCCATGTCTTTTTTTTTTTTAATGGTTTATGACTTGTCTCTTCCTCTCTCACTCTCAGACTCCTAAGGTCCATGGAGTGCCTAGTAGAATAGGCAGTGATGCAAAGGTATCTAAATTTGAAAATCATACCATCTACAACCAACCCTACATATGTCGCAGAAACGACATCAAGAAACCTTGGTCACAGAGATATGAGTCCTTGAAAGAGGTGGACATCAAGTTTCTGAGAAACACGAGTTTTTGTAAGAAGTATAACAAGAAAGACCTAAAGATATGGGCCATCAGTTCATAAACAGAGGGCACCAAGGTCCCCAAGTCCAAGCTCCGCAAGAACAAAACCACTACATCCACAGGTTTTAAGGTCAGCACCAGACTTAGTAGCCCAAAGATTGCTGTCAAGTAACCAGGCCTCAAAGTTGGTGTTAAAATGTCCATGCCCTAACCAAGTCTGGCTCTGAGACTGAGGTTACAAGAACCACTGACTCAATATTTTCCAAGCCCACTGACTTGAAGGTTGCCAAAAGCCATTTAAGTAACAAGTATTTAACTATTGACTCCATGGTTACCAGATCTGATCCCATGTCCACTATGTCTAAAGACAAAGCCACCATTTCCAATGTCACCAAGTCCATCTCTCATGTCACCAATCCTAGGGATTCAAAGGTTGCCAAGCCAAGTGATTCCAAGGCTTCTGAGCCTACTGATCCCAAGCTGGCCAAATCCACCAACCCTAAGGCAGCCGAAGGCAAGGCTTCCAGTGCTAAGGCTCATGGGGCAAAGGCTACTAGTCCCAAGCCTTCAAAGTAAATGCTTCTGAACAGAAGAACTTGTTTTAAATGTACACCACAACTTTTCTTAGCTGTGGTCATTCATTATTTTGTACAAATAAAGGAAATGGTTAACCCTAAGAAAAAACTTGATGATTTGAATGAAACTTTCCTCTAAAAATATACTGCCGTGCTCACTTTTTGTTATGTGCTAGTACTATAAAAATGTTGTTTTATTTTTTTTAATTTTTCATTTATATCTTATGTTCTTATCACCTAATTTCTGACTACATACCAATTCCTTTTTCTACCCAGAGAGTCATTTCTTGTAACAAGGAATAAAAAAAAATAGAGAGAGAAGAGGGAAAAAGAAGTTCAACAAAACCAACAAACACATTGAATGTGACACCATGTGCAGCGTTCCTCACCCATAATCCTAAACCACTGCAGAAAGAAGAAAAAATCATTTTCTTTTCTCTTCTCCAGGACCAAGCTTGCTCATTTCAATAATTACATACTATCTAGTTTTAACATTGTTGTTCTTTCTATTTACATATTATATTCATTAGGTATATTGTTTTCTTGTTTCTGCTGAATTTATTTTGCACCAGTTCATATGTTTTCCTCTATTCTGTTTTCTTTAAATTCAACTTTCCTTATGGTGAAGGAATCCATATACAATATTTTTTAGCTATTCCTCAGTTGATGGGCATATATTTGTCCCAATTATTTGCCACTATAAAAAGTGCTCCTTTAATTTGTATGTATGCATAGGACCTTTCTGTCTTTGACTTCCTATGTCTAGTAATGGTGTCTCTGGGCCAAACAACATGGACATTTGAGTCACTTTGTTAGCATAATTCCAATTAGCGTGATAAAGTTTCAATTAATTTTATTTTCAATCTATTCAGTTGTTTTTAGATTGAATATGTTTCCTGTGAGTAGGATATTGCTGGAGTCTGCATTTTTTTAATCCATTTAATTTTTGCATTTTATTAGGTGAATTTAATCCATTTGCATTTAGCATGAACAGTTTTGCACTAGTCTTTTTTTAGGTCATTTCTTCAAAATTTGTTGTATTCCTATTATTAATCCAATTATAACCAAATATTTTTAAACACAATTCCTATGATTTATATGAATAATTTTGCAATTTACTTTAACTTGAGTTTTCCTTTTATCAAAGACAGACACTTTGCTCTTTGGATACCCTGTCCCTTTTCTTTTCCCCTTGGGTGTTTTCTCTCTGTTTTTCAGAAATGCCCAGTTGAAATTTTCAGTGTATCAGTCAATGCAATGTTCCAAGAAAACCTCAACATTATGTTAGCAAGTGTTTTATCCTGACTTTTAAAATACTTGTCTCCTTGCCTGGGAGGCTTGCTTGCTATTCAAAGGCTTTCCTGAAGTTGACATATCGCTATAAACTTTTCAAAGTCCATTTACTTCTCAAGTATTCATCTTTTGTTTTCATAAAGCATTTAAAACTTTTTGGGGAGGAGTAAATATTTCTAGGTTCACAGTCCATGTTTCCTGATTTTATAAATGTTATGTTCCAATTTTTGCAGTTTAATCTTGTTTTAGAAAAGTATTGTGATTTTTAACTATATAACACTGGATTTCCTCCCCCCCCTTCTGGTTGTATTGTGTAGCTGTATACAATTGTTCCCTTATCACTGTAACCCAAACATTTAATTATGATAAGCTTACACACTTTAAATCTTGGGTTTTTATTGTGAGTACCTTATAGATATTTGCTATTTGAACTCTTTAAGTTACTTTTTTTGTCAATTTGAGGTTATTATTTTTATGTTTTTGCTTATTTCTTAAAATAGAGTATCATTTCTGTATTTGTTTGTTTTATATTTCTTATTTTTCTGGCATATCAGTACTTCTGAGTTCACTGCATTGTTTTATATCTTTTGTGGTGGGTCTCATGGAGTCTGTGTGTTTTCTAATAGTTTGGGTACTTTAGTTACTTTTCACCCTCTATTCCCAACTGATCTGCTTTGCATGCCATTTCTTTTCACTATTCTAAAAACTCATGGATTTTTTGGGGAGGTTTTCAAATGGATTCTCCTATTGGTCCTTTTCTTCCTTAACTTTCATTAAATCTCATCTCTAGCTTAATGCATTTATCTAATTTTCTTAATTTTCTAAGGTCTTTTATTGGTCTCATGATTTTTTTTTATCATTAACAATTTTTGCTTAATTTGTTTGACTGTGTTGTTATCCTTTGAGGAAATCTCTTGGGCTATCTCTCATGACCTCTTTATTTCCAGTGTTTCTTAGTATTTTAGGTAATTAAATTGTTGTCTAGTATTTTAAAATTTTATTGGCATTCATTTTCTCATTTTGAATTTTGATTTATTTCCTTCCTTTAAACATATTTATCCTTATTGTTTATTTTTGGGGGGGGGGGAGGGGGAAGGGGATGTTGTATGAGAAGCCTGCCTCCATTAAATCTCACTCCAACATGCTGGATCCTTTTTTTTTTTTTTTTACCTTCCCTTATGTTTTACCTTTCCTCATGTTCTGTCTTTTTAAGGAGTGTGTCTAGGATCTTAAATGAGAGCTTTAAGGCTCATAGCCCTGAGGAAACTTACCTGGTAAATCAGCTCAGGACACATGGACCTAACACAAAGAACCTGAAAAGAATCTCTTGAGATTATGAGGTCCTGGAAAAGAAACTGAACTATTTAGGGACAATGTGATGTTTTACTTACTGCTATTGATTGAAAGTTAGAACATAAGGGGGAAAAAAGATAACATGGAATATGAACCCCTAAGAAGATGGTTTCAGCAAGAGTGTTTGGTTTTGGGGACCATAGTGAAAAATCCAGGCATCAGAGGTCCTTGGCCAGTAATACAGTAAACTTAGCTAGAACTGAGGATGAATCTGATTGAGCTCAACAATATAATTAACAATATATATACCAAAATATATACATATATATGCATACATACACACATATGTACATATATATACATATATACACATATATATTATATATATATATATAGGTGAGGCAGTCGGGGTTAAGTGACTTGCCTAGGGTCACACAGCATGTAAATGTCAAGTGTTTGAGGCCAGATTTGAGCTCAGGTCCTCCTGACTCCAAGGCTGGAGCTCTATCCACTGCACCACCTAGTTGCCCCCTCAACAATATGATTAAAAATATTTTTAAATGAAAAGGGGTGATGGTTGGGAGAAAAATGTCCTAATAACAAATTAACCAGTTATCAGAGATGGTAACAAATGTAGCCCAGGATAAAGGCATTTGATAATCAATGAGAGATACTTTTTGTCCTAAAAAAGAAAAGAGCACGGCTATTTGAAAACCTCAAACTGCATCATGAACAATTTTTCAATCCCCCTTTCCTCTCAAAAACAAAATACAAATAAAAACAAGCAGACTTGTTTTTTTAACCAGACACTCTGCCAAACCAGCAAATAAATATGCCTTTGATCTCTATTTGCAACTGCTTATTCTAGGTACAGTAGCTCAAGAATAGTGAAATGACCAAAAATGCCCCCTGTGACAGGAAAGAAAGGGAAGAAGGCAATGTTCAATAGTGGAAAGAACATTAAATTTCATGTCAGAGAACGTGGGTCCAAAACGTGGCTCCATTATAACTGTTTGATGGACCCCTTGTGGCTATAATTATAGTAGGACATGGAAAAGGCTAGGACATGGATTGATATAAGCAAACATAAAAGACAGAGAAGTGAGAAAACTAATAATTTGAGGAACTGTTACAACTGAGGGAGAGGTTTTATGTAAGAGGTAGTGCTGAAAACTAATCTCAATTTATCTAAGGATTCTAAGAAGCAAAAGTAAGACTGCAGTGCATTCTATGCATGAGGATCATCCATGTTAAGTCAGATCAATGAACAATGGAATGGCATATATGAAGAAGAGAAGCAGACTAGAGTATGTGAAATGAGTAATAGGAAATAACCAGTTGATTGTCTTAATTCATTTGCTGATACTCTGGAATTTAAAAAAGTAAACCAACATGCCATTTGCAAATAGGTAGAATGCCATATCTTATATATATATATGTATATATATATATAATTTATAATTATATAATACATAATTATATGTATATATATAGTGGCTGGACATGGTGGTATATGCATTTAGTATCTTCTACTGTGACTGATGGATCATTTGCATTTGGCTAAAGCAAATTTGGTGTGCTCAGTAAGTCTAGCACCAATACAGTGAGCTCCCAATGATAGAGGGGACCATAGGCTGGCTGCCTGAGGAGAAGTAAACTGGCCCAGGTGGGGAAAATGGAGCAGGAGAAAGTTTTTGTGCCAGTCAGTGGCCACTCTAATTGCAACTTAGGCAATATAGGGAGAACTAATCTGAAAAATACATAAAAATAATATTTATGAATTTTATTTATTTCTCTAGAACCATAGTTTCTAGTGCTATGTTTAATAGTAGCAGGGAGAGGGGACATCATCATTTTACCTTTATGTTAATTTGGAAATTTTTTTAGTATTTAATTTTATTGCAAATAATGCTGACTTTTGGTTTTGTATGTTAATTTTTATCATATTAAAATTAAATATCCAGTCATATGTGTGGTAGGACTTTAGTAAAAATTAAATGTTACATTGTGTTAGAGATTTTTTAATGTATCTATTGGTTAAATCTGTGGTTCTGCTTATCTTTTGTTTTTAATATGATTAGTTACAGTAATTGTATTCCTAGTGCACAACTATCCTTGCATATATAGCATTAATCCAATTTGGACATAGGGAGTATGTACATTTTCTGTGTAAGCATGTATTTCTCTGGTTTTCTGCATACATTTTATTTAACATTTATTGCGTCAATATTGATTAATGATTTTGGTTTTTAGTTTTCTTTCCTTTATCCTTCCTTGGTTTAGTGTTAGCTGATTTCTTTAAAAAGAACTTGGAAGGATTTTTCTTTCTCAATTATTCAGAAAAATTTTTGGATCCTAGGTTATTTAAAAATTTGTAGAATGCATTTGTAAATCCATAATCTTCATAGATATCCCCTTTGGTATTTCACTCATAGATTTTCAATTTTTCTTATTGAAAATGCTGTTTAGGATCTCCATTTATTCTATTGTTAATTTTGATATCATCGGATTTTGTGTATAATTATCTGTATTCATTATATTCTCAGTTTTCCGGGCAGTTAGTTAATAAGCATTCATTAAATGCTTAATACGTGTCAGGTACTATGCTGAACTCTGGGGTTAAAAAAAAAGACAAAATTAATCCCTTCCCTAAAAGAATTAATAATATCATAATGGTACATAATTATATATAGTGTTTTCATATGTTTTCATTCATGCAAATTCATCCTATGATTTTTTATTCTGTAATTATATTTAAATTTATTTTATGATTTGAAATTTCCCCCTCATTTTTTTAACAAAGTTTGCTGGGATTTAATGATTTTGTTAGTCTTATCAAGGAACCAATTTTCTGTTTTGTTCATAATTTCTATTGTTCCTCCTCAAACCTCATTTTATCTAGTTCTCTAATTTTCAAGATTGCTTCTCTGGTGCTTATTTTGTTAATTAGTTGATTTTCTTGAATTTTAATTTCATGCTCAGTCAAGCAATTTTCCTTTTTCTATTATGTTAACGTATATTTTTGAATATATAATCTTTCTTATTAGGAATGCTTTAACTCCATCCAAAACATGTGGGTATATTGACTCATTGTTTTCATTCTTAGCACAGTGTCTAGAACATAGTAAGCACTGAATAAAAGTGTTTCTTTTTATCTCATTCATTCTCTTTCACATAGTTGCTAATTATGCCTGTTCTTTGTTTTACCCACTCATTATTCAAGGTGTCATTTATCAGTCTCTATTTAAACCTATATCTTGTATACACTCTGAATTTCAATGACTATTTTTGTTGCACTGTGATCTATGAAGGATGTATTTAATCAAATGATATACTATTTGCAAAGTGCTTAGCAGAGTATCTGGCATATAATAGATGTTTACTAAATGCTTATTCTATTCTTCATTTCTCCCTAATAGTTCTGCCTTTTTTATCCTTAATAATTTCTCTAAGGTCTAGGACATGGCCAATTTTTACAAAGATACCATGTGATGCTGACAAATATGTATTTGTTATTGGTCACCTAAACAATCAGACCTACAAAGCTATATCATTACACACAAAGACATTTTTCTGAAAAAAAAAATGTGACATTGAATTACGTTTAAAAATAGGAATAGATATACCATACTTCTTATTATAAAATTATATCTAAAACCAAGCTTTAGAATTATTTGAATGATTGAATGAATGAAAAATATTTGGGTACTTATTATTATTAGTCACTGTTCTCTTAAGATACAAATATAAAAATGCAAGGCAGATCCTGCTCTAGAGAATCTTGAATTATAAAAGGGGAAGACAGCACAAGTAACTGGAATTTTCTTCCTCTTCATCTCCATATCCTACCCTCCCTGGCTTCCTTCCAAGTTCCAACCATAATACCACCTATATGCAGGAATGATGAACAAGGAAAGAAGTCAGAGGTGATTGGTATTGGAATCTAAGGCCATCAATTGATTTTCCTGTTGAGGAAAAACTAATTTAAATACTCTTCTTAGAGAGAGTTGAAGTGAAGGAAAATTCTAATTATCATGGCTAGAAAGTAGTTTTGTTGATTGGTGTCCAGGCAAGATAAGGTGAATGCCCATCAATCAGAACCCAGGATCCAAGGCTCTGGATGGAGGTCGGGGCTGGAGATCAGAAAATACAGAATGGAGATGCTTGGGAAGTGCTATGTTGGGCCTGAACTCAGATGAGATGACATGAATGTTCATCATTATTTGGAATAATAATATACACTCCCTTCTCCTTGCTACTCTCTCCTGAGGCTCTCTTGACAGTACTCTCTCCTGGCTCTCCTTCTATGTGTTTGAACATTCCTCGCTCTCTTTTGCTGGATTTTTTTTCCCCAGGTCATGCCCATAAATTATAGATCTTTCCAAGGCTTTATCCTGGGCCCTCTTCTCTATTCTTCATCCTTTATACTATTTCACTTGGTCCTTTCATCAGGTCCCGTCAATTCAATTATCACCTTTAAACTGATAATTAACCAGATTTACTCATCCAACACTAATCTCTTTCCTGACCTCCAGTATTGTGTCTACAACTCCCTGTCAGACATCTTGAACTAAATCCAAACTTGAACTCATTTTCCACCCCACCCCCAAACACTGCCCTCTTCCTAATTTTCCTGTTGCTGTACCACCAACCTCTCTGTCACCCAAACTCTTAGACTTTGTATAGTCTTTGACTCTTCACTTTCACTCCCAATATCCAATTATTTGCAAGTCCTACTGATTCTGTTTTGATAACTTCCCACTTCACATGTCCCTCTCTCCTTTAGTACTGCCATTATCCTGGTGCAGTCCCTTATTACCTCATGCCTAAAGTATTACAGTAGCTTTCTGGTTGATATCACTTCCTTTTGTCTTTACCCACATTAGTTAATTCTCCACTAAGTTGTCATACTGAGCTTTTTAAAGTGCAGATCTGACCAAGCCATCTCCCTATTCGATAATCTCCAGTGGCTCCCTATCATCTCCATGATCAAATATAAAACCCTATTCTGTGTTCAAAGCATTTCATAACTTGTCCTTGTACTACTTTTTTTGTGAGTTAACAAGAAATTTTAAATTGCTTTTTCTTATTAATTTCCAACATTCACTTTTATAAGATTTTGAATTCTGCAATTTTTCTGCCTCCTTCCCTCCCCAAGATAGCAAGCAGTCTGATATAGGTTATACATATACAATCATATTAATCATATTTGGGTGTTAATCGTGTTGTGAAAGAAGAATCAGAACAAAAGGGAAAAAACCACAAGAAAGAAAAAAAGTGAAAAAAGTATGCTTCAATCTGCATTCAGATTCCATAGTTCTTTCTCTGGACATGAATAACATTTTCCATCATGAGTATTTCGGAATTGTCTTGGATCATTGTATTGCTGAGAAGAGTTAATTCTTCCAGAATTTATCATCTCACAATGTTGTTGTTACTATGTACAATGTTCTCCTGCTTCTACTCACTTCATTCAGTATCAGTTTGTGTAAGTCTTTCCAGATTTTTCTGAAATCTGCCTGCTTATCATTTCTTACAGAACAATAGTATTCTATTACATTACTTGTTTAGTCATTCCCCAATTGATGGACATTCCCTCAACTTCCAGTTCTTTGCCACCTCCAAAAGAGCTGTTATAAATATTTTTTGCACATGTGAGTCCTTTCCCCTTTTTTAATGAAGTCTTTGTGGTACAAACCTAGTAGTGGTATTGTTGGATCAAAGGGTATGCACAGTTTGGTTGCCCTTTGGGAATAGTTTCAAATCGCTCTCCAGAATGGTTGGGTCAGTTCACAACTCCACCAACAATATATTAGTCTTCCAATTTTCCCACATCTTCTCCAACATTTGTCATTTTCCTTTTCTGTCATATTAGCCAATCTGAAAGGTATGAGGTGGTACCTCAGTGTTGTTTTAATTTGCATTTCTCTAATGAATAGTGATTTAGAATAATTTTCATATGACTGTAGATAGTTATAATTTCTTCATCTGAAAACTGTCTGTTCATATTGTTTGGCCATTTATCAATTGGGGACCCTGTATTACTTTTACATTTATTTACTCCTCCCCCACACATACTCTACAATCCAATTGACACTGACCTTACTCTTCACACAAAGCACTCCATCTCCCCACTCAGGACATTTTCCCTCATTGTCTCCTATGCAGAAGGAAGAATTTCCTTTCTCCTCACCTCTGTATCCTGTTCTTCCTAGATTCCTTCAACACTACCTTCTACAGGAAGGTTTTCCAACCCCCATTAATTTTAGTGTCCATAGATTATTTCCAATTTATCCTGTCTATATTTTATTTGTATATAGTTTTTACATTGTTTTCCCCATTAGATCTCCTTGAGAGCTGTTTTTGTTTCGGGGCATTTTTTTGTTTTTGTCTTATTTTGGTT
Organism: Vombatus ursinus; assembly: GCF_900497805.2. Lineage (NCBI taxonomy): Eukaryota > Metazoa > Chordata > Mammalia > Diprotodontia > Vombatidae > Vombatus > Vombatus ursinus. Next base: position 21,260,715 of record NW_020954551.1, on the reverse strand, counting down.
TTGGCCTTTCTTTTAGCCACAAAATTTAATATAGTACCTGGCACATCCCAATAAATACTTGCGGATTGACTGTCACAAAGATCTCCCACTGCATACAAAGACAAAATGAAGATACCCCCTTATGCAACAATTTTTTGACAAAGTACCAGAAATTTTAGCTATTGCAATAAGGCAAGAGAAAGTAGTTAAAGTTGCAAATATTATAAAAGAGGTGACATTATCCTTATTTTCAAATCACATCGCAGTTTACTTTTAAAATTCCAGAGAATCAGCAAAACAACTAATTGAGCACCTTGACATCAGGGAGTGTCTTTGCTTATAGCTTTGCATTTCTAGTGCTTACCACAGTGATTGGCACATAGACTTTAATTAGTTTTTTTTAATCATTTGTTCATTAACAACTTATTACATTGTACTCTCTTTAACATACTTTATCACCCAGGAAAACAAGCCTATTAATTGTTGCTTACAGATGGCATTCCATTTCCTATTCTCTGTTTTCACAAAACAAAAAAAAAGTGTTCTTGTGAATATTTTGGTGCACATGAGACCTTTCTTTTTGTCATTTACCTCTTGCATATATGCCCAGTAGGGAGATCTCTGTGTGAAAGATATGAGAAATTTGTTCCGTGTTAATCATAATCACAAACCATTTTCCAGCATGGTTGAACCAAGTCACAAGTTGACTAACAATGTATTAGTATGCTTGTATTTCTATAGCCCTGTTACCATTTATTATTTTCATCTTCTATTGAATTTTGCAATTTGTTGAGGGTGGAGTGAACATAGAGTTATTTTAATGTGGAGTTTTCTTATCAGTGATATGGAAGATTTTTTCATATGTTTTTTGATAGTTTATGATTCTTTTGAGAACTATTTATATCCATTGAGAACTTCTCTATTGGGAGAATGGCTCTTGGTCTTACATATTTGTGTTTGTTGCCAATGAAAGTTGAATATCAGCCATTTATCCAAAATATTCAATTTAAAGCTTCCCTCCCCCCCTTTTTGGCCATTTTCCTTCTTATGTGAGCTGCATTGATCTTGTTCATAGAAATGCTTTTCATTTTTGTGGAATTGAAATTGTCTCTTTGATCATTTCTTTGCTCTATGGATCCAAACAGTGTGAATGCAATTCTTCTTCTATCTTCAGATTCCTGAAGTTGCCTGATTCTTGCTAAATCTTCTACCCACCAGATTAAGCAGCTATTCATTCTTTCATCAATCTCCATATGACAGGATCTCAATGGCCTTCAACATTCTGGTCAGTGTCCTCTTGATGGTCTCCAGTTTATTAGTCCTTCCTGAACTGTAGTGCTCCAAATTGAACACAATACTCTGGATGTAGTCTGAGGATGGCAGAGTATTGTTGGGCTCTTATTTCCCTCCTCCACCAACTGATAATTGATTATGTCAAACTACACACACACACACACACACATATATACATACATACATGTGTATGAGAGTGTGTTCGGTCCTTTTAAAATAGCTAATCTTGAATCTAATCATTTTACCCTTAAGAAATATTGGAAATCAAATTGACTGTTTGCTCTAAAAGAGCAACTTTGTCTCTTCACTGCAGTAATACTAAAATGGGAACTGTCTTTCAGGGAATGTCAGGTAGGAATTAATATCAGGCAATAAAGAAAGAATTTTTGCATGAGAACACACATTAATCTGACAGCTTTATGTCCCAAATACATAACAATATAATATTGTTATATTGGGAAACAAAATGAATTTGTAAACAGCAACATCTCAGGAAAATCATCTAATGTATTGTTTTTTATAGTAATATTGCAATCTCTGAATCTGTGAGATATGTTTCGCCTATATGTATGTGTAAGTACAAAATGAGGATATATAGGTCTGATTTCTGGCATGTAATATAGTCCTAATTGCATACATAATATATTGGTGGAAAGAGTTTCCATATAAGGAGTTCCCTATGGTCCCATTTAGTGGGAGTATTTCGAACCCGTAGAGTGAGAGCGCTAGCAATTCCTTGTGTGAAAAGTCTCTCTATTAATGTGGGTATGGATACATATTTTATATACATATAAATATAAAATTAAAGCTATACTGTGTTTTAGAAATAAGCATTTTCTAGTCTCAATGTGCAAGTATGTCTGTATATGTATATATATGCATTTATACACAGAGATGCATATGTATGCAAACATATATATATAAAATACATATATGTATAGCTCTACACACTTATATATATGAAATGTATGTGTAGAGCTATGTGGTTTTTGTGCATAGCTATATACATCTATGTGTATATAGTTACAGACACATACACTTGTAGCTCTATACATCTATATGTATGTAGTTACACATATATTGATACACATATACATATGTAGCCATGTATACCGATATTTAAATTCAATATAGATTCAATTCAAATTAGATTCAATTCAATGACTTTATTCATGTACTATGCACAAGGAATTGTAAGGTTAGCTACTGAAAGGTAAATATGATAGGCTTTTTAGCATTCTTGTTCTAAAATCTATTTCTACTCATGTTGAATAATTATACACCAGTTATTTCAACTAAATATTTTATTTTATTTATTTTGTTCTAGATCTATGGTTTCATCTTCATGGAAATTCTCTTTAGTGGATACCTATTAGAAACTCATGAACAGTTAATGACGCATCATTTTAAAAGAGTTAATTTTGGCATGACTTTTGCAGGGTCATTAGCCAGAGTGTATAAACAACAGATCTTGAATCCAGATCTCCGTCTTCTATGTCATACTGCCTCTCATTCTAGAAATAGATCACTAAATAAAACATATCTGATACTTATTCCCAATAGTCAGTCAGAAATGAGCTTATTATTTTCCATCATGCCATTTTAGAAAAAAGAAAGCTACAAGTGAAATGCATCTTTCTTTAAGGCCCTGAGAATATTAGACACAGCATAGATAGTTTACCCGATATTTCTGGATGATTCAGCACAACTAGTGCTAGAGTATCATAGCTTATTTGTGCTATCTCTGGCACAGAGAGGCAGTATAACATAAGCATGGTATGATGTATAAAGAACTATCCTTGGTGTTAGGAAGATGGGTTCAAGCCCTACCTGTGACATATACTGCTTATGTCACCTTGGGAAAGTTACTTAACCTCTCAATGCTGTAGAGGTATATAGGAACATAAATTGCAGAAAAGCTGTTAGTCTGTGTTGGAGGAGGGAGTTTTTTCCCATGGAAATTCCTTTTATGAATGAAGTCAGAAGTCCAGGCCCTCTCCTCTGTGCAATGAGTAGATAATTCATATGTGCAGTGTAAAGCATGTTCTCCAAGTAGAAAATACTGTTTTATCAGCTTTTTTTTTTAATAGAACAAACTGCTGAACGGGCATAGTGATTGCTATTGAATCCTTCATGTAAATACACAGACAGCAAAGTCCTAGACTGTAGGATATTATGTGGAACAGTTGAAATTAGATTTGAAGTTAGAGAACTAGGCTTGGAATCTTGACTTTGTCATAATTTTCCCTATTCATGAGACAGTAGGCAAAACATTTAACTTGTCTGACAGTCCACAGTTGTACAAGGAGGAGGTTAGGCTAGATGAACATGGGGTTTGGAGGCTAGAAGAGAGTTTATAGGTCATCTTGCCTACCCCCCTCATTTTAGGTAAGAGGATACTCCATTCTAGTTACATTAAGGGACTTGTCCATGTGCACAGAGTAAATCATGGCAGGGCTAAAAGTAGAAATGAGATAACCTGCCTTGTTATTAAAAGGCTTTTCAATCAAAGAAGTCTATCACATAAAGAAAATGTATTATAGATCAATATAGGTAGTCATGGCAAAGTAACAGTATAGAAGGCACCATGGTATCATGGGAAGAGCTCTAGTTTTAGAATCAGAGGAGCTGAGTTCAACTCTCACCTATGACATCTGTGTAATGGCGGGCAAATAATTTAATCTCTCAGTTTCCTCATCTTTCAAATTATATAAATAAAATAGTAGAAATGAGATAATATTCATAAAGTGCTTATCACAATGCCTAGCACATAGTAGGCACTACACAAATGCTAGCTCCTTATTATTATTATCACTATTTATTTGTTGGTTGGTTTAATATAACAGGGGTGATCAGACAGCTTTGGAGGTACCATTCCTTCCTAGATCTAAAAATCTCTGATTATCACAATTCATTTTGCATAAATTCTCTTAAAGGCCCTGACCAGTGTTCTTAACACCTCTGAACCCCTAAAGATCTGGTCCATCTCACACTCTTTATGGGAATGTGTTTTTAAAAGACATACTTTCAAATAATATTATTTTATTCTAAGAATTACCCTAATTAAACTCTTTTACAAGCTTCTAAAATTCTCTTATATTTCCTATGACAGAATTGTGTGATCTTCAGGGCTCCCAAAAGTCATCTTTGACCCTATAAAAAGATAAACCCATAAACTAACTCCATTTGAGTCTGAAAGAAACTCCTGAAGAGTAAAGAGATCTTACATTTACTCAAGTGTCCCTTGTGATTCTCTTCAGATGGAAAGATTTGACACCATTTTCTTCAAAATATAAAAAAAGTCTTCCTACACTTGCTCTAGTTTCACACTTTTTTCCATAAATTCATATTCATCAAGATCAAATCAGCACACCTGCAAAATTTAATTATCAAGTTGAGTTCTCTATGTCAGAGGTACTGCTGAATACATATGACTTTGAATAAATCTGCTTTAGAAAAATCAGACGAATGCTTGAATTTAGGTAGCTTTAGACTCTGGTGCAAAATATTTGCTTGAAGATCTGCTTCCAGGCTTATTGTTGATAATAAAATAGGTTTATCATGTAGCTCCACTGAGTAATATAGCTCAAGTCCATGGCTCCGAGTATATGTGTATACAAACACCCCCCCCACATACATATATGTGTATATACAACACATGCATATACATATATACATTTATACAATACACATACATGCACGCATACACACATATTATATATATGTGTGTGCGTGTCATGTGTGTGTATATATATACACACATATATATTTATTATATACATACACACGACACACACACATATGTAAAGGCCTCTTCCAAAAGCTGTGGCCTGATAGGATTTGTAGCTCTTCAGCAACACAGAACTAACAGAGTTTAGCATTTTGGTCGACTTTTACTTTTTTTTCCCTAAGGAAAAACATATAATTGGAATGAAGATACACCCTCACAAGCCAGATTGTTCAGACAAAATGTTACTCATGCCCAAATTCAGACATTAACAATCTCTGAATGAGTAGCTATGGAGTGCCTTAATACACCTTCAAGGAACAATTATTTTACTGCCCATATTAATGAGTGTTTGATACCATCTGAAGTTTTTCTTCTAATCTGGACAATTTATTCTATGGTATTGTATCTACCCATCATGGGTAAAATTATGTTTAACCAGCTATAGCCCATTTTAAGAGTATTTTGTAATATCTGAATCTCCTAGATACTTTATCTGCTAGTTTTATTTTGCCACCTAATAAAAGGGAAGAGATCATTTTTTCAGCAATTTTTCTTAATGCCTTTAATAAAGTATCATTAAAAGTCCATAGAACTTTCTTAGGTGTCAAAAGACCAATTACTGCCAATTCTCATCCTTATGGCACTAAAATCTGAGAACTGTTATCTGCCAATAAATGATTTCTGCAGTGCACTTTGACATTTTCCAGCAAACATTTTAAGCGTTATTAGGAAGGTTGCATGCCAAACTGGTAATGCTTTGCCGGGTTTGTCATTTTCAAATGCTGCCTATTATGAGAAAGGTTAATGATCGTGAAAGCATGCTGAAATGGTGTGATATTCTGCCATACCTCATCTCTCTCTCTCCTTTCACTAACGGCTTTCAACACAATACAAACAAGATCTTGCCAATTTTTTCCCATTTAACGATAAGTAACTAATGTGTTTTATAAAGTGTCAGTGTATCTAATATAGAAAAATGCCCTTGGGGTACTTTTAATCCGTGACGTGTGCTATTAGAATCAGTGAAGTTGTTTTTCATCATTTCCTAGTGGTCCAGGGTGTATGTCTTACTCACCTTTGTACTTCCTATAACATATTTTACATAGTGCATGTACAAATACTTCTGTAGATCTAAAATTTCATCAAAAGGCATACAGTTATCCCTTCCACATCACAAAGGTTAGAGACATGGCACCCCCATCATCTGGAAAATTCACATAAAATGTTTTGGCCCTCCTTTCATACTAAAGAAGAAGTCTGAATTGTTATGGTATTAAAAGATGAAATATGTCGGTATTATGCAATACTATGTACATATTTTATGATTTCTGAATTTCTAAACTTTTTCTGTGTTGTCCACTGGCCTTTGTGTGTCATCTGTGGTTTCCAAAAAAACTTTCAAAAAATTCCTATTTAATTTTTTATCTGACCTGTGATATATTGAAACTGTGATAAGGAAGGGATAACTGTAATCTTTCAAATATGCAGATAGCAACCCTCCTGTGCTTACCCAACCTGGGCAACTTTGGCCCATACAAATATCTGACTTTGACAATATGTAGATACTAATGGAGACCATGAGGTGGTCATTGGTTATCTTTTCCTCTCTCTATGTGAGAGGAAGCATGGTACAGTGTAAACAATACTAGATTTGAGCTCAGGAGTTCTGGGTTAAAATACTTCCTCAGTCAGTGAACAAGAATTTATTAATCACCTATTATATGAGAGACTTTTTGGCAAGTGCTGGTCAGATGGAAAAAGGCAAAAGCATTGTTCCTGCCCTCGAGGAGCTCATATTATAATGAATTACTAAACTATTCTAAGGCAATAGCTGTTTGACCCTGGACAATTCAATTATTAGGGCCTAAACTTCCTCACCTATAAAATAAGGGTTTTGACCTTGATGACCTATGTTTCCCTCTAACTAAATTTATGACCCTGTGTCGGAATGATCCATTTTCTTTTCTGTTCATAGGTCTCTTTGATGACATCTTCTACACAGCTTATCTTTAGCAATGTTTCACTTATTTTTGTTGTTTAGTTATTTCAGTCATGTCTGACTCTTTGTGACCCCATCAGGGATTTTCTTGGCAAAGATACTGAAGTGGTTTGCCATTTCCTTCTCCAGCTCATTTTAAAGATAAGGAACTGAGGCAAACAAGGTGAAGTGACTTGTTCAGGGTCCCACAGCTAATAAGTATCTAAGGCTAGATTTGGACTTAGAAAGATGAATCTTCTTGGCTCCAGGCCTGGCACTCTATCCACTACATGACCTAGTTGGCCATTTTACTGCCCATTCCATTTATTATAATACATTATTCTATATTATTAGGTAGACTATTCACACCCTCCTTAACTCTTTGGGTGCCCAGCTCTTCTCACTCCTTTAATGATCTGTAATTTCTGGAAACAGTGGTATTTCATGACTCACAGCCATACTGTGATCCTGCATAGAGTAGAAACTTTATAAATATTTGTCAAATTGAATTGATTCATGCTGATAACTCTTTCATTAGAAGTGAAATGAAAGAGTAGTGTGATGATTTAAAAAGTGGGTGTTGGATTCTAGAAGACCTAGGTTCAAGTCCTTCCTCTGAAATAAACTGATCATGTGACCCTGAACAAATTACTAGCATTCCAGGCCCCAGCAGTTCTCCAAGATCATAAATGATAGAAAATTCACCAACTTATGCTGGTAAAAAGAAGTTACCTTCTCAGAATTCTTTGTACCAATGAAATCACATATCTGGCCCCAAAATCAAACATCTACTATGAAATGGCATAATCTTACTACTGTCTACATGTATCAAAGATTATAAAATTCATCACAAGCATAATTTTACTGGGGAATGGTGGTGTATGCTAATGAGTGATCCAAAGGCAAGTAAACTTTTTTTTTAGTGTTGCTTTGCTTTGAATAGAGAGTCACAGAATGACATTCAAAGGTCATCCGACAAATGGGTAGATTGAGAATGAAATTGATTCAATGTGATTTAAAAAAAACTGAATGATCCTCTTCCCCAAATAGCTGTTCCTGACCAAAACTGTCACAGTCCCTGAAACCTTCATATCAATTATTCCTTGACTTAACAGAATTGAAGGCCTGCATTAAAAATGAATTATATTCTGGAGAAATCCCAAATGTAGTCATTCTAATCCATTAATCTCCTACTCCTATTTACTGTAATTTATAGTGCAATTGAGTTGGGGTTGGAGTGGGGAAAGAGTAGAATCAAAACAGGGGTAGGATTGGTGCTTAGGGTGGTGGTGATAATTAATAAGAGAAAAGGCAGATTTGCTCAACTGCTATTTTGCTTCTGTGTTCTATGCCAAGACTGATTTTCTTTGAACTAAAAGTAACAAAACAATGCTGGCCAAAAGGAAATTGATTTCTGAAATAAAGAAACACTAAGAGAACAACCGACTGATTTTAATAAAATCAGTTTCAAGTCATCTAACCCAGATGCTGTCAGGGACTGAAAGATCATGAAAGATGATGGAGTAGAGGCAGAAACTCAGCTGGATTCTCCCAACATTACCTTCCAAATAACTTTAAATAATACCTTAAATTAAATACTGGAGTGGCAGAGCCAACAAAAGGTTGGGGTGAAACATTTTTCCAGCTCAGGACAACTTCGATGGTCTGGGAGAAAGTCTGTTACAACAAGGTGATATCAGCCTGGAGTGCAGGCAGCATCAGCATCAGCATCAACACCAGGCCTTGGAAGTAACAGCAGCAGCTTTGGAGTTCCCAGCCCACAGGTGGTAAGGAGATTGGACAGAAAGAGATTATAGGGGACCCTTTGCTGGTTCTGGGTTCAGAACCTTATTGCATTGCTCACAGGCAGTTCTGGGTGGCAGTTCCAAAACAAAGAGGAGCACTATTACTTGTGGATACAGGGGAATTAGGTCATTTCCTAGGTAGATATCAGAAAACAGACCAGGAGAGCAGGGACCATACCTCTCCTTAGATAATACCACTTTGGAAGTACTGAAAACTTACAGAACTCTGAACTAGCTCTGAAAATGGAAGCATGAAAAACCTGTCTTGGGACAGTGCCCCCTCAACTTCTGGAGCAGAGATCAACTTCAGCATTAAAAGTCAAGAAGAAGGCTAGAAAAATGAGCAAATAACAACAACAAGAAATTTGACCACAAAAAGCTACTTTGGCTACAGGAAAAGCAATGACACGAACTTGGAACAAGCAATGATGTAAAAAAAAAAAAAGCTACAATCAAATTTTCAAAGGAGAAAAAAAAGTGAATTGTTCACAAGTTGAACAAGTATTCCTGGAAGAGCTCAAAAAGGATTTTAAAAATCCAAGAATAGAAGTAGAAGGAAAATTAAGAGAAATGAGAGTAATGCAATAAATTACGAAAAGAGAGTCAACAGTTTGGTGATAAAGGCACACAAATACTGAAAAAAAATAACACTTTAAAAAACAGGATAGGCCAAATGGTAAAAGAGGCACAAAAAATCCACTGAAGAGAAGAACTCCTTAAAAAGCATAATTGGTTAAATGAAAAAAGAGGTACAAAAGATCACTGAGGAAAATAATTCCTTAAAAATTAGAATTGAGCAGGTACAAACTCATGACTCCGTGAGACATCAAGAAACAATAAAATGAAGTCAAAAGAATAAAAAAAAGAAAATATGAAATATCTCATTGGAAAAGAAAACAACTGACCTGGAAAATAGATGAAGGAGAGATAATTTAAGAATTATTGGACTATGGGAGCAGCTAGGTGATGCAGTGGATAGAGCACCGGCCTTGGATTCAGGAGGACCTGAGTTCAAATCTGGCCTCAGACACATAACACTTAGTAGCTGTGTGACCCTGGGCAAGTCACTTAATCCCATTGCCTAGACCAAAAAAAAAATTAAAGAAAATTAAAAAAAGAATTTTGGACTACCTGACAACCATGATCAAAAATTAAGCTTAAACATCATATTTCAAGAAATTATCAAGGAATAGTGCCCTGATATCCTAGAACCAGATGGTAAAATAGAAATTGAAAGAATCCACTAATCACATCCTAAAAGAGATCCCAAAATCAAAACTCCCAGGAATATTATAGTCAAATTCCAGAAAGCCCAGATCAAAAAGAAAATATTGCAAATGGATAGTAAAAAAATAAAATATTATGGCAGCCCAGTCAAGATCACACAAGGTATAAAAGCTTCCATTTTAAAGGAGCAGAATACTTGGAGTACAATACTCTGGAAAGTTAAAAAGCTAGGATTACAACAAAGAATCAACTACCCAGCAAAACTGCTGGGAGAAATAGACATTTAATGAAATAGAGGATTTTTGAGCATTCCTAATGAAAGGACCAGAGCTGAGTAGAAAATTTGACTTTCAAATGCAAGAGTCACATAAAAAGCTAAACATGAAAGAAAAATCATATGAGACTCAATAAGGTTAAGCTGTTTATATTTCTACATAGAAAGATGATATTTTTAACTCTTAAGAATTGTATGGGGCAGCTAGGTGGCATAGTGGATAGAGCACCGGCCCTGGATTCAGGAAGACCTGGGTTCAAATCCAGCCTCAGATTATACACTTGAAACTTACTAGCTGTGTGACTCTGGGGAAGTCACTTAATCCCATTGCCTAGCAAAAAAAAAAAGAAAAAGAAAAAAAAGAATTCTAGAGAGCATAGAAATAAATAGAGCTTTCCTTAAAATGATAAGTAGTATTTACCTAAAACTATCAGCAAGCATTTTCTGTAATGGGGATAGGATAGAAGCCTTTTCAATAAGATCAGGGGTGAAGCAGGGATGCCCATTATCACCACTATTATTAAATATTGTACTAGAAATGTTAGTTATAGCAAAAAGAGAAGAAAAGGAAATGGAAGGTATTAGTATAGTCAATGAGGAAACAAAACTATCACTCTGAAGATGATATGATGTATACTTAGAGAATCCTAGGCAATGAACTAAAAAGCTAGTTGAAATAATTAAAAAAAAACTTTAGTAAATCTGCAGGATATAAAAAAACCCACATAAATCACCAGCATTTCTATATGTTATCAGCAAAGTCCAGCAGCAAGAGATAGAAAGAAAAATTGCACTTAAAAGAACTGCAGACAATTTGAAATACTTGGAAATTTACTTGCCAAGAGAAATCTGGGAATTATATGAACACAATTACAAAACACTTTTCACACAAATAAAGTCAGATACAAACAATTGGAAAATATTAATTGCTCATGGGTAGACTGAATCAATAATGATAATAAAATGACAATTCTACCTAAAGTAATTTAGTTATTCAATGTCATACCAATCAAACTACCAAAAATTATTTTATAGAGCTCAAAAAATGGTAACAAAAATGTAGAGAATATCAAGGGAATCAATGAAAAAATATCAAGGAAAGTAGACTTGCAGTACAAGATCCCAAACTGTAGTATAAAGTTGTAATCATCAAAGCAATCTGGTTCTGGCAATAAAATAGAGTGGTGGATCAGTGGAATAGATTAGGTACACAATACCCAGTAGCAAATGACCATTGTGTTTATCATTCATAATCCCAGATGTATAGTTGATATTGTATTTCTTGCTTTCACAGTGGGTGGGGGAGTGGTGGGAAGAAAAGAAATAATTCAGAACTCAAAACTTTTTAAATGAATATTAAAAATAAATTGTTTTCTAAAAAATAATATCATAGAGATGGGTAGAAGTGATCTAGTACTAGAGAAAGGCAAAACTATCCCAATTTTTATTAAAAAAATAGAATGGGATCTATGACATAAGAGTCAATGAGCTTAATGTCAAATCATGGCAACATTCTAAAATATACCATTTTAGTGATTTTTTTTTCATAAAACCTGTAAAAGAAAACATTGATTTCAAGGGACCAGCACAACTTCATCAAGAATGGGGAGACATTTATGCTCAACAAAAGTGTTTGCCCTTAACAAGGAGTACAGCCAGTGCCTTGTAAAAATGGAAGAAGTGTTTCCTGTGGAAGGCTGAAGTTTCCAGACATACTTCTTTGTGAATGCCATTATGTTGATTCTATAGGGAACACCACACTTACATTCTATCAGGGGAGACAAATATGTATATGCATAGATATATAAAATTAGACAGAGAACTTCAATGGTGGCTTTGCCACTTAGGGTAAGGTTTAAGGCTACCTATAGAAGCCTTAGTATTGAGCTAAAAATTGAATTTGACTAAGAAACAGAAAGGTAGAACAAGGAAATAGGGAAGACATGCAACTTACAGCAGCAAATAAACATAATAACCATGTATTTGACAAGTGTAAAAACTTACGATTTTGGAATAAGAATTCATTATTTGGTAAGAATTGTTGGGAAAACTGGAAACCAGCATGGTAGAAACTTATCACAGACAAATATCTTATGTCATTTACCAAAATAAGGTCAAAATGCATACATGACATGGATATTAAAAAAATCTTACAAGAAAATTAGAACATGGAACATCATACTTATCAGACTTATGGATAGGCAAACAATTTATAAACAAGAGAGAGAAAGCAAATTTAGGTGTAAAATGGATAATTTCAATTACATTAAATTAAAAAAGTTATTGCACAAAATAAATGTAGCCAAGATTAGAAGGAAAGAAGAAAGTTGGGGGAGAATATTATAGGCAATTTATCAGATAAAGGTCACATATCAGAATATATAAAGAACTTTGTCAAATCCGTAAGAATACAAGTCATTTCACAATTGATAAATGGTCAAAGGATATGAAAAGGCAGTTTTCCAATGAAGATATAGTTATTTTCATTTTTGTAATATTATTTAGAATTTACCATATCTAGCATGATCCAAGTCTTTGGAGTTATACATTCATGATTTGTTGTCACGAAGCTTCTGTGAAGTCCGTAAACCCTTGGTCTCTGTCATTTCTTAATCCTAAATTACATTTTTCAATGTATTTTTCATCATCATGTCCTATAACAACTTTTGACGAATAATATAATAGTAGTTATAATAATAATAGCTAACATTTATGTAGTATCTACTATGTGTCAGGCACTGTACTAAGTGCTTTACAAATACTATCTACTGTGAGATAAGTGTCATTATTTTCTCCATTATACAATTGAGGAAAATGATTCAAAAAGAGGTTAAATGACTTACTCAAGGTCATATGGCTAATAAGTTCCTGAGGCCAAATTTAATTCAAATCTTCCTGACACCAGGCCTAGTACTCTATTCTTGCAACACCTAGGTGCCACTGAGTATTGAACTATGTGTTGATTTAATTTAAACAATCTAATCAAATTCTCCATAGAATTTCCTTATTTCCTTATCCTTTGAAACAGATGTTGGCATATAAATTGCAATCATTTTTATGATAATCTTTATTGTGAATGATTGCTGGGTTCATTGCAATATACGATGATCAAATAGCCTATGAAATTATGTATCAATGTTGCCTATGTAAATGTGACAAAAAAAATCTCTGCCAACTCCTTTACTTACCTCACAAAGAAGGTCCTGTTAGCCAACCATGCATTTAGTTACAATTTCTTTTTTGTCTGTAGATTTCGTTTATAGGAATAATGTCAAAATTGATAATATTAAATTCTACCATGAACATAACCATTCACTGGACTTTGGATAATGAAATATTATTCAGATTGGTAGATGCTAAGTTAATGTTTATAGATGATCAAAAAACTGTGATTTCCATCCCTCTCTGCTCTTTTCTCTCACCACTCTGCCCCCCTGACTGCATCAGTGGAATACGTCTACACAATACTGGAAGTCATTTTATATTTTTCTTTGCATCATGGGTTGCCATGTCCAAGGAATTCATTACCGAGTGTTTAGTTCTATTGATGATGAGTCACTTAGTACTTAATCGAGTAGTCTCTGGAAAAACAGAGAGTATCTTTCCTAGATCATATGTGAAATATTTCTAGTATGGTAAAAGTTATTCTGTGGTGTCATATTCTTGGGAATCCCATAGAGTCCTCCAAAACACAATGAGTCACTGAAGACATTGTGTAGGAAAGTGGAGAAACTGGCTGTCTCCTCACCATATAACCTGTTCTCCATTCATTGACTTCCTAGAAAGAACTCAACAAATGATCTCTCTATCCATCTATCTATCTCCATCCATCTATCTATATCTTTCTGTCAGTATATATGTTATGAATACTTTTGTATCTCTATGTATGAATATGTATTAATGCTTTTGTAAGGTACATAATTATATGATAATTTATCAGCTTCGAAAGTCTGGAGTTTTGGAAATGAAGGTTTCTTTTAAGTTAGTTGTATTAAGTTGGTAGCAGTAAGTTTGAAACCCTACAGTTGAGTAGATATAATTGCACAAGTTCAAATTGGGAGATTACAAGATGGGGCAGATACACTTGGATACCAGTTCATGTGAAAAAAATTTTTGATGGTTTTAGTGACAGGCAAATGCGTATCAATGGGTCACCAGTATAATATGGCTATGGAAGCCAGTATTATCATATTCTACATTAACTGAATAATAGTATCTAAATGAGAGACATTAAAATGCCATTGTACTCCACCCTCATAAGCCCAAATCCATAATATTCTGTTTAGTTCTGGCTGCCACACTTAAAGATGGTTGTTCACAAGTTGGAAGATAATACAAAAAACAAACAAAAAAAACCAGGATGGTGAGTAAATTCCATGTCATTAAAGAATTAGTTGAAAAAACTGGGCATGTTTAACCTGGGGAAAAAACAGTTTTGGAGATGATTGTATAATTGTCTTCCAATATTTGAAGAGCTGTAATATGAAAGACGGATTACATTTGTTTAGTTTGATCCCCTCCAATTCAGATAAGAACATAATTTGCAATTAAAAAAACTGGTTTTGACTCAATTTCAGGAAAAAAAAAGACACAACACCTGGTGGTCCAAAAATGGAATGTATTACGGTGGTTAAATAAGATATCCTCCACATTACAGGCCTTCCAGCAGATAATGGATGGTGGTATATTTTTGTCGTAGAGAGGATTTCTGTTCAGTTGTGAATTGGATTAGATGAACTCTGAGGTCCTTTCCAACTTTAAAGTCTACAATTTTGAGTCTTCAATAGACTGATCAACGAATATTTATTAAATGCCTATTCACTGGAAACAAAAAAGACAAAAATGAAACAATACTTAGCTTAGGAAGCTTACTTTTTTTTGGGGGGGGGAGAAACAACACATGTATAAGTCCATTCAAAATGCATGCAAATTAATATATTAGGCCTATGTGAGTTTGTTTATCTGTTATCATGCAGAGATTGATAGTACATTAAAATGATAATAACTAGCATTTATGTAGCTCTTTAAAATTTATGAATCACTTTTAAAACATCTCTTTTGGTCCTCACCACAACTCTAGTAGGTAGGTACCATTATTATCCTCTTTATACAGATGAGAAAACTGAGACAGACTGAGGTTAGGTTACTTGCCCAGGGTCACACAACTAATAAGTGTCCAAAGCTGGATTTGAACTTAGGTGTTGCTGACTCCAGGTCCAGTGCACTATCTATGATACCACCTAGTTGCCTCTAGATAAAAAGACATGAGAAAAAATGAATACCCAGGTTCATTTAACTGTCAAAGTCTTCCTTTTAGGCAAAATGTAGTCATTGAAGTAAGGATGGACAGCACGGTGCAGTCTTATCACTACAGCAATAGTTAGATTGGAAAATAACCCATGGGGCAGTTCTGTGTGATTGTTAAAGTTTTAAATGTTGAATCAGGTAAAGAATTGGTAAGCTTTAATCTCCATGTTGAATCATATAGTAAATATTTGCAATGATTCTAAGATTCAATCCCTACCCTTATTCACAGCATCAAAGTAAAAAGCCTTGAGCAGCCAGATAGGAAAAGCAACTAAGGAGAATATTACATAGAGTCAAACAAAGAAGATTTGGAGAGTTTGGAGACAATAAAAGAAAGACTGCGTCATCAGCAGGAGAGGACAAAAGGGGTGTGATTAAACAAAATATTTCAATTTTTAAAATGTTTATTCAGGCAAGACACAGTGGATAGAGAACAATTTTGTTTAAGTAACAGCACAAGAAAAGTATCTTTTATTTAATTCTAGCTACTTTTTATCAGTCTATATTCAATTGAAATTCAAAGATATTGAGTTATTTATTCCATAGAGTTATTTTCATAATAGGATAATTTTAGGTAAAAGACCAAACAGAAATCTGAATAGTGGATCATTTCCAACCATGTGAAGAAGCACTGGTTAACAGCTTAGTTCCACAAAGTAAAATTATCATATGATTTCAAAGAGTCTGTAATCAATTGCTGAAATTTCAGGTAGTTTAACCCTACATAGTTATCAAAATTTCAAAAATTATAGTTTAATTTTTTTCATATCTCCACCTACTGAAAGAAACTTTTACAGTCTTCCTCTCCTCATTTGTGACCATCCCTAGGACCATCATTCTGAAAAGGACCCCAGCAATGCTTCACTTCACTCTCACCTTAACTCTCTCCAGACTCTATCTCCTTTTCTCCTACACATTGTCCGAAAGTAGTAAATCATATTGCCCCACCCCTTCTTAAGTCTCCTATTATTGTGGTCTTGTCCCTATTATACTGTAAGCTGCTTAAAGGTGGGGGCCATCTTGCTTAACTATATTTGTATCCCCAGTGCTTAATACAGTGCCGCGTACATTGTAGGGACTTAATAAATGCTTGACCTGTATTTCTCTACCTAGGAAAATTAAGATAAGATATTTAGTGATAAATATAGATTTTTCCATAGTTAATTATTATGACTTGTCCACCACTACAAAATAGTCATTTGCTAGAAGGGACCTTAAAGGTCATCTGATTTAAACTCTTCATTTTATTTTTTGAGTAAGCAGGATCCCAGAGAGTATGAGATGCATAACACCACATGATGATAAGTGGCAAAACTAGAATTAGAACATAAATCTCATTCTTCTTAGGTCTTACGTCTACACTATTCATATGCAAAGAAATTCTAGTTTAAGATTCAAGACACTTGAGAGTTTTCTTTAAGGATGTTTATTTTTCATGGTCTTTTTTGAATTCCTCAAATATTTATGACCAATGGCAGAATCATTGAAGATATAATGCAAGAGGATATTTCTTGAATTTAAAATAAAGTGTGAATTGTATGTTTTCATTGTACCAATTTAATGCAATTTAAAGCACCTACTATGTGCTCTAGAGAAATAATTAACCAATAAGAATGGATGAAACATTTGTAATGGCAGCTTCACATAGTAGACAGAGATTTGTCTTTGACACCAAGGAAATGGGCTGAAGTCTTGTCTCTGATATATATTGTCTGTGTGACCATGGTCAAGTCTGTTATTCCCAGAGTATTCTAGACAGTTCTCTAAGATTCTAATTTGCAGAGAAGATACCAACCTCCATTCTAAGAGGTAAAAAGGGAGTTGCCTCACTAGGAAAATGACAATGAATTCATAGTCTCAGTATCTGCTCCTATGTTCCCTGTACTTTGAGATACAAACTATTCAATCAACAATAATTTATCAAATGCTTATGATGTGTCAGACACTATGCTGAACAAGGAGAAAAAAGAAATAGCCCCTGATCTCAGGAAGTTCTGTCCACCAAATACGGCTTTCTATAAAGGAAAGAATGTAACAACTGCCTGAAAGAAAATTTTGGAAAAACCACTGGCAACCAAATTCATGAGTAAGTAGAAGGTTTCTCTTCTGCAGCCCTTTGATTGCTTGATTTCAGATCAGAGCACAAAGAAGTCAGATATTAGGACATGATTGGTTTGATGTGAAAGAAAAAAAGCTAACATCCCAAGTGAAAAATTTCCGTCTCTTGCTTTTGGCTTTTTTTTTTTTTTTCAAGACTATTAAAGAAAAGAGTAATCACGACAGTGAAGGAGTTGCCTACATAATTTATGAAACTCTTTTCTGTACAAATGTCCTGGAAGCGTGAAGTAAAATGTATAATTACTACGGACATTTTCAAGTCTAAATTTTTTGGGGGAGGAGACATGTTTAACACTAAAAGGAGAGAAGAGTGACCCTTATTAAATTCTCATGGCAGGCACTTATCTCTTCCTTTATCTGTAATAATTTGAATTCTATATTAAATGCTGCACATTTTTAATTAAGCTAAAGTAGTTTAATGTATCCAAGTGGAATTTAATGTAATAATCAACACCAACTCTAAATCATAGCTTCTGAGAGCCAGTGATGCCCACCAGCATTAAAATTAGAAATGTGACTGGGGAGTAAAGTTCTGAATTCATTCAAGATCAGTATGGACTATTCCATCATCAGGATAAGAATGAGACTTTGGTCTCTTGATGTCCCCTACTAATGGCTTCCTTTGAAGATCAAAACTCTATAGCTAGGAGGATCATAGAAGTCATCCAATTCAACTCCCTCTTGTTACAGATACAGAAATTGAGGCACATAGAGGTGGAAGCAACTCACCGAGATCATGAAGATAGTTGGTAGCAGAGCTGGCACTCAGATCAAAGTCCTGTGACCCAAAATTCAGTGCTCTTTTCAATGTACCTTGAAACTGGCTTAATGCTTATGTACCTGTGATGATTCTGTCACTGAATTAGGACAAAACCAGCAAAGCTTGACCTGCACCCCCATCCTGAGCTTGCACTTGCTGCTACATGGTGAGCAGCAGCGACTTTTTATGATGATGGTGAACAAGCAGACTTGTTTTGGGCAGAAACCAAGAATAGCAGGACTATGACCCATGTTCCATGTACTGTTAATTATGTGCATATGCATTATAGACATACACATTAATACATGTGCTATTAAAAATAAAAGTACAATCATATATGAGACCTCATATCTGTCTGTCCCTTTCTATAAACATACATATATATACAAATTTGTATATATATATATGTATATGTGTGTGTATAAAAGTAAGTCCCTATTAATGCAAATAATGAATCTGTGAAATGGTTGCATTATTAAGATTTATATTTCATATTTACATTGGACATTTACATTGAAACAAATGACCATATTTTACATAATTATAACTTTGAATAGTGTGAATTTGAATACATGTGACTACTTCAGGGGATGCATTATTTGCATTAATATGGACCCTGCATACAGTAGCCTATATTTTATGCATACATAGATATGTATATAGACACACACATATATGCATGCATGTATATATACATATACACAGAAACACATACATATATAGATACACAATGCACATATATATATACACATATGCATAAGTACACATAACATATGTATTGTGTTGTACACACAGCTTGGTGGCACAGTGACTAGAGCACCGGGCCTTGAGTCAGGAAATCATGAGTTCAGACACTGCAGTTTCAGAAATTTACTTGCTGTGAGGTCCTTGCTAAGTCACTTAATCTCTGTTTATCTCAGTTTCTTCAACTATAAAATGAGTATAATAATAGCACCTATCTCTCAGGTTGTGATGATCATATTAGATAATATTTATAAAGCATTTAGCACAGTGCCTGGCTCATACTAACTGCTATATAAATGCTATTGTTATTATTAATTATATATATGCACTACATGTGATTATAAATATGCACCATATATACAAACACATATTATTCAATTTATACTTAGAATTTTGTTATCTATGCATACTATAGGCTAACATTGATATTTACATGTGTAGGAAGCTGTACATACAAATGCATGTGCATATGCATATAATTAATGATACTCATAGGCTAACACCTATATACATGCATCTATGCTGTTAATTATACATATATGACATGTATATGGATGTGTGTATATATGTGTGTGTCTCAATGTTTCTATGTGTATATAATTAACAGAACATATTTATATCAACATATAACAATGAAATTTTCTAATCCTCAAAACATATATATATGTATATATGCATAGCTCATGTTTCTATATACGTATATGCTATTTTATTCATGATGACTTCCTTTTACATTAATATATGATGTATGAGTGATTTTGTCAGTAGGAGTACTCCCTTCATCTGAAAAGATTGAAACCCTCTTATGACTTCATAATTGGTCTTAAGGCATTACCAAGGCCAAAACCTTCATTATGCCACAGTCAATTTGATAATGAACTCTGACTTAACAAAGCTTTTCTATGGACAATACACATGAAGTTCACCATGGAGCTGATGCTCGAATCGTTTATAGTTTCTCAGTACCTTCATCCATTTATCAATTCTCTTGTGTTATTAGAGTGACAAGTAGGAGCCTACTCTTGACCAACTTTAATCCATCAATCAGTGCCCTTGAATATTTTTACTTATGAATCTACCACCCTTCTCTTCATTAGCTCTTCCTTTGCCTAGATGTTTACTTAAATGCTTTTGTTAAGAAAAAAACTTGCTCCTTGGTTCTTCTGCCCCATCAACTTCCCATTTCATTTCCTCTCCTCCCTTTTAACACCAAACTTTTTGACAAAGTAGTGAAAACCTAATATCTACAGTTTTTTATTAGTCATTCATCCTTTAACACTTCACCAGCTGGCTCTCATTAACCACTTTCTTCTTAATAGAATACCCTCTTCCAAGACATCCCATTCTCCTGAATTCGACCTATTGGCAAGTAACCAGGTCAGAAACTAGAATAGGGGTGTGTAGGTATCACAGACTCAGTGCCCAAAACTCTCATCTCAACTAACACAGTAGAAATAACCAGAGCTGCTCTTAGACTCAGTTTCTGGCCTAGACCAGTACTTCAGAGGTCACCTACAGGTCTGAGAGCAAGGACTCTACAAGATCTCAAAGCCCCAAGCATGAAATTAGCTTGAAGAAATCAGGATTCAGTCTCTGCCTATAGAAAAAATTTGTTCTGTAAAATTTGGATTTAGTCAAAAGGTTGCACTTAAAGATCTAGAAAGCCACATGTGGCCTCAAGGCCACAGGTTCCCCACTCCTGGTCTATACAAATAAAGATAGGATGAATGGAGCAAGAATCTCCATTTCTTGAATCTCACTTTCTTTGGAACTTACCAGAGGAAGTAAGTCAGAACACACACACAAGCACCCACATAAAGAATTTGGTGCAGAAACACATTAAATTCAACAATAAAACAGAAGGAAACAGGGAGAGAGGTTAGGTGTGAATAAGTGAGTGAATAGATCAAGGGAGGAATTTGTCACAATCAAAAGAAATCATAAATTTAAAGGGGAATGGTAAAGAGGTGTTTAAAATGAAAGAAAGCATGAGGACCTCCAATTGGAGTCTGGGTGAGAGAAAGAAAAGAGAGCAAGAGAAGTGGAAACTTTGTATCAAACACAACATTGGTCCTGAGAACACTCTTGTTCCATGTCTCTCTTCCTCTGTGTAAAGAGGAGGGAAGAGAAAAGAGAGGAAAAAGAAATGGAAACTACTGGGTCATCCATCAAAAGAGGAATGACTGAATAAATTATTATATATGAAAGTAATGGGATACTTTGGTGCTGATGAAAGAAATGGATTTAGAAAAAAAACCTGGGAAGACTTGTATGATCTGATACAGAGTGAAGTGAGCCCAACTAAGAAAACAATTTCTATTATGACATTAGTATTGTAAAAATTAACCATTCTGAAAGACTTAAGAACTCTGATCAACCATGACTCCAAAGAACTGATGATGAAAATGCTATGCTCCTCATGATAGAGAGGTGATAGAATACATTAGAAAATGAGATGCATTATTTTGGACATTGTCAATATGGGTATTCATTTTGTTTGCTTATTTGCTTATTTGCTGTATTTTCTTTCGAGAGGATAGAGAAAACATTGATGCTTGAAAATTGAAACAAAATGTTAATTTAAAATTTTATCTACTTCCATAGTTTTAATGATTTATTACCTCAATGCAAATGATCCCAGAATGTCTATCTGGAAAGTCTTTGAAGCTTCAGATGTCTACTTCCAACTCTGCACATCCACTCCATCTGGCTATCCCATTGGCACCTCAGTTGTATATCTTAAATATAGGTAATGAGAGAGGGGAAGGAGTCAGCGATAACTCCAAAGTTAGGCATGCCTAATGAGGCAATTGTCAGTACCACTGACAGAAATAGCAAAGTCAGATGAAACAGGTTTTGGGGTGGCCCTTATTAGCTTTCCCCTCCCCTAACCAGTTACATTTAACTTCTCTGTTTCTGTTCATGGTACTGACAATTACCTACTTTGGCATACTTGAAAATGTGAAGTTATCACTGGCACTTTTCTCTCCCTCTCCTCCTCCAAGAAGTTAATAATCACTGTCAATTCTGTCTTCACACACTCACTTGCTTCCACCCCCTCCTTTTTATGCCCCACTGTCACCACCCTACTGCAGCCTCATTACCATCTACCTGGACTAATAAAAGGACATCTAACCAAGCTTCCTGCATCCAATCTCCTCTCTCTTAAATCAGTCTTTCACACTGCTGTCAGCTTAATTTCCCCATGCACACATTGGATGTCACTCTTCTGCTCCAAACTCTTCAATAGCTCCTTATTGTCTAATGAATCTGGACTAATAATTCTGACATCCAAGATCCTCTGTTAATCCAGGGCCACCCAGCTGTTCCATATTTATCTTTATTTTTCACCCCAATACTAAATTCCATCCACACTTGACTCACCATTCTTTATATATACAATGAACTTTCCCAACCCCACTTCTGTGTTTAATATCTTCCCTTTTAGCACTTTATTCCTGTCTTGTTGGTGTTCTAATAAGTTGTGTATCTTTCTTATCACCTTAACAGATTTTAATAGATTAGTAGATTTCCCTGAGGGCATGAACTTATTAATCTGTGTATTGCAGTGGGTGCCTCAATTCAGTGGGCATTTCTTAAATACCTACCATTGTCAAGACACTTGTTAGATGGAGGAGATAGAAAGCTAAAATAAGATACTATGCCTTTCCTCAAGGAATTTAAAATCTAGTAGGGAGGACAATATGTCCACAAATCGCAATATTATCAGGAGAATGTGATAAGTGCTAAGGAGAGAAGCTAAGTGCTATGATATTTTTTTAAGGTTAAAGTGACAACTATTATTGAAACAACCCATTATATCTATCTATTCATTTAGAGACGTAGTACAATTTCTAAGCCTAATTATATGTGTACACATACATATATGGTCATCTTAACTATACATATGTAGACATGTACACTAGACACATATAGGTATGAATAAATATACATATCTGCTACATATATGACTACTTTATATCGTCTACAGTTGGAAATGAATCTCATAATAGGTCATCATGGCAGGGACTCCCTTGTCTCCTTTTAGGGGAAAACAATTTCTTTTTAGTTTTCCAGGAGGGAAGGAAGAGGCATTAGCAATGTTATGAAGAAATTCTGTTAAATATTAGTTCTATCATAGAGAAGTTATGTGACTTTGCCAAAGTCACTCGGCCTATAAATATCTGAGTCAAGATTTGAACTCAGGTCTTTCTGATTCCATGTCCAGCACTCTAACCATGGTGCCACCTAGCTGCCTAATAATAATAACTAACATTTATATAGTGCTTTAAAGTTTGCAAAGCATTTTGCATATATTAGTTTATTTGATCCCTATAATAACCTTGTGAGGGTACATATTTTAATTATCCATATTTTACTGATGATTAAACTCAAATAAAAGAGAGGTTAAATGACTTGGCCCAGAGTCAAGCAGCTAGTAAGTATCTGAAGCAGGATTCAATGCATTTTCATCTATGCTGTCAGGAAAAGAGCATTGAATAGGCCATTAGGAAACCTGTATTCCGATGCTGGCTCTTGCATCAAAATTTGTATGAAGATGAGCAAATCTCTAACCTTCCTATAATCAGTTTTCTGACCTGTAAAATGAGGAGTTTGGATTAAATAATTTGATTATAGGTGGTATAGTTCCATAGAATGAGTCTGGGCTCATTGGATGTGGATTCAAATCCTAGCTATGCTTCTTACTATTTTTTTTGACGTTGGTGAGGTCATTTTCATCTCTGTGGGCATTAGTTTTGTTATCTATAAAATAAAGGGATTGGATTTGATCAGAGGTGTCAAACTCAAATAGAAACTGATCCCTACAGGCTGCATACTAACTTAAAATAATCATAAAGTAGCATTATCTATGCTTTATTTTGTGAAACAATTACATTTTAATTTGGGAGTGTTATAGGCAGCAATGTGTTTGACTCCTCTGGATTAAATGGCCTCTGATGATGGTCTTTATGATCTTATGATGTCTATAGTCCCCTGCAGGTCTAACATTTTTTCATTATGTAAATGTTCAGATGGGTACTTTTATTTAAAGCTCTAAGTTTGTGTCATTCAGTTCATGTCTAATACCATTAATGTATGAAATTCTTCCTACAAGGTTATTAGCACAAACTCACCTTGAATTTTGCCAAAACGAAGCACAATCATAAGAATATAAACTAGCAAGTCTTTATCTTAGAGCATATTCAATATATCTGTAAAGCCAGGGAGAGCCATGAATATGACATTTTCTCATTTCCATTTTTATTTTATGTACATTTTCTGCCTGACAATGTTATTATGTTAGCAGATTGCAATTTCTCTATGAGAATTTCACAGTCATTCAAACTTTCTGTCTATGATCCAGACCCAGACATAGCTGGGGCATACTTAATATCCTGGAAGAAAGATAGCATGGCATAATGAATAGAGTGCTCCAATTTGAGCCAGGAAGACTTGGGTTCAAACCCCACCTCAGCTACTCACTTCTTTTGTTATGCTAGACAGATTCCTTGTCATCTCTCTTCTTAAGTTTCCTCAACTATAAAATGAGAGAGTGGTACTTAATAGCCTATTAGCTCCTGTCCATAAAATTCTATAGGATGGGTTAATCTGTTGGAGTCACTTTCCTGTTCATTCCCTCCCACTCTGCCTTACTATTGTATAACACTGCAATCTCCGAACCCAGACATCAGAATAATATCATCCCTTGTCAATTCCCCTTGGAGAGAAATCCAGATTCTTTCTCCCCTGCATTGATCTTAGTTTGTGCCTCCAGAGGCTCTAACTACCAAACTAAAGACTGAGGTAAAATTTTTTTTTGTTTTTGTTTTAGGTCTAACATGATGCATTGAGCAACAGGAAAACTTAAAGAACACATTTGAGGTTAGAGCTATCTAATACCTTTGGTGGGAAATATCTCCAAGCTCTGAAATTGAGCCAAATAGCTAGATATGCAAAGTCTTTATGGGTTTTTCTATTGTCTTTCTATAAAAATTGGTTACAAGATTTCATGGCCTTTCTTTAAGGCTGGTACAGGGGCTGCTAGCCCAATCTTTGAAGTGGGCAATAACTTGCCATTTATTTTCAAAAATATCCCCAGAAGGATGCTAGAACGTACACCATGAACATAAAATGTAAAAGCTCAAAATATAGAGAGTTTCACAGTGTGGATAGAGAATCGTCAGTCAAGCCAAGAAGATCTGGGTAAGCCCCCATCCTGATACATTCTGACTGTGTGAACATAAGCAATTTACTGAACTTCTAGGTGTCTCAGGCACCTAAGCTCCTATTATATAGTCACTAAGATAATATATTTGCAAAAAAGTTCAGATCTACTTTGGTCTTCCAGATCTTACTAGAAGATCTTTATATGGTCCAGAAACAAATTAAACTTTCCCACAGGCTTATAAAATGTGTCATTCCTTGTGTTGATACTTTGAAAGACTCAGGAGTTGACGGTTGCGGGTATGTTCTCCACTGAATCTTTTTCTACTTTCTTGTTCTGTACAGCCTTTATTCATCTTTTCACTTCTTCAAGGATTTCCCTGGCTTACTGAAGGACTTCATTATGTCCTTCTGGCATTTTGTGGGCACCAATGTCCCACTTGAGCTATTTCCATTGTCTCTCATTCTCACTGAATGACAGCCTCTGCTCCTTCTTTTGTAATACACCTATGTCCTTGATAATACATGTGCCATTAGAATGTAAACTTTTGGGGAAGCAAGGACGGATTTTGCTTTTATTGTTGAATCCACTGTGACTGGTATAGTGCCTGTAATGTGAGAAAGGCTTACTAAATGGTTGATTCACTGATTGCTTTTGTCCTTGGTGCTACTTCATATAAACAAGAAATCAATAGAAAAATGCCCACTCTGTGTCTCTCCACTGTTTTGTGGGATTATTTCTCATTTAATCACTCTGAGGTCATGCTCTTCTATGACCTATGTCTTTATGACATCAGTGGAAGAATATTTGAGATAAAGAGAGTTGGGTGTTGAAACAGGGAACAGTCTCAAAGTATCAAAGTAAGCCATTCCTCTCTGCAAAATTAACTCACTAATCCTCCTTTCCTCACCCTGACTCAATAGTTATTAATTTGGCTATAAAAGACATGTATTAAATTCATCCTTTCTTCATGAATGAGGAAATCAAGTCTCGAAATTATGACTTGCACTATCCTGCCCCATCCTACTTAAGGCTAAATTGTTTGATTCTGAGTCTATAGCTTTTCTATTTGATATCAGGATTACCAAAGTCTCCATTAGTTATAATAATAATAGTAGCAGTTCAGTTTATTATTGTTAATAATAATAACAGTTATGATGATGATGATGATGATGATGATAACTAGCATTTATATAGCACTTCAAGGTTTGCAAAGCATGCTACAAATAATATTTCACTTTATCCTTGCAACAACCCTGGGACTGTTATTACCTCCATTTTATAGATGAGAAAACTGAGGCAAGCAGAGGTTAAGTGATTTGCCCAGGGTCACACATCTAGTAAGTATCTGAGGACAGATTCTAACTCAAGAATTCCTAACTCCAAATCTAGAGCACTATCTAGTTCTTTCTAATATAGCAATTTAAGATTAAAAAGCACTCAACCACTCCATTGGCCTTCCTTTGCCCTAGGATCCTTAGCTCTTCTAGGTGAGTTTTCACTATTACTTGTTTTGGACCAAGTTATCATATCATTTCCCAGCCTTTCCCATACCATGCCACTGCATGGATCTCTCTGTCCCCACTTTCCAACTCTAGCTTCCCTTAATGTACGGTGTTCCCTTATTAGAACATAAGATTCTTAAAGGTAGGGACTATCATCCTTGATATTTTTATATCTCCAGTGCTTAGAGTAGGACCTGCCATGTATTTGGTGTTGTTGTTGACTTGTTTTTCAGTTATATCCAACTCTCTATGACTGTATTTTGGTTTTCTTGGCAAAGGTATGAGAGTGGTTTGCCATTTCCTTCTCCATCTCTTTTTACAGATGAGGAAACTGAGGCAAACAGGATTAAGTGACTTACCCAGGGACACAGAGCTGGTACATGTCTGAGGCCAGATTTGAACTTAGGGAGAGGAGTCTTCCTGACTGCAGGCCCAGCACTCTATCCACTATGCCACCTAGCAGCCCCTGCCATTTATTAAATTAGATTTAATAAATTCCATTTAAATCATTGATTTATTCTTTTATCCAGGTACATAAGCATTACTTTTAAAAGCAGGACAACATAATGGATTAATATTAGACTTAGAGTCAGGAAGACCTTTGTTCAAATCTTATCTCAGATATATACCAATTAGCCATGTGACCCTGGGCAAACTACTTAATCTTTCTCTGCAACGGGATCCTCATCTATAAAATGATGATGACAATAATACCCACATTTATAAGGTTGCTGTGGGGATCAAATGAAAGAATGCAGCTAAAGCACTTTGTAAGGTTTAAAAGGCTATATAAATGCCAGTTAGTATTATATCTCACAACAGCCCTGTGAGGTAGACATTAGTATCCCCATAGTGTGTGTGTGCGTATGCACATAAGCATGTGTGTGAACATGTGCATGTGTGTGCACGTGTTTTACTAGACCTATGCTTTCATCGGTAAAGGCAATTTCTGGTGGGAAAATTCCCAGCTCTAATACAGAAAAGTACCTGTTTTACAACCTGGAGTATTAGAGAGTTGTCTGGGGGGACTTAGAAGTTAAGTGACTTGCCCAAGGTCACACAGTCATTGTGTCATAGGCGTGATTTGAAGCTGGATCTTCACAATTCAGATCAGCTCATTTTCTATTCTATCACTGCTGCCACTTAGTCTTATATTGCATATTTCTCTATTACACATAGGAAGACTGAGACTCAGAAAGGTAAAGTTCATTGTCTGTGGCCATGGAGCTGTAAGGAATGAGATGGAAGTCAGTCATAATTCTCTTGTCTCCAAACCCTATGGTAGAGTGGTGGAGTTCCCTTACACTCATTGTGTCAAACTCAAATAGGAGGGTTCCTGTGGGCTGCATACTGACTTAAGAAAACACAAATTAACATTATCTATGTTGCATTATATTTTGCTAAATATTTCCCAATTACATTTCAATCTCATTTGGGCATTTCTTCAGCCTCATATGGCAGGTCCTGAGTTTGAAGCCTCTGCCTCACCCCATGTCTCCAGTACAGATATGTCAAGGTCCTTAAGAAAATAGGAAGCTCATTTTCATATATTAATGTGCCATTTAGTAACTTCCATGCATCTTCAGATCTTAATCTCAAGGGACCCTGGCCCTTGAGGAACAATTTTCCAATGCTCTTTTCCCTTCCAATGATACCAATAACAAAATTCTTATTTGAATAAACAGGAAGATTGAACATTAGGTGGGCCATTTTCAGGAGAGGGTCTGAAATTTTAGATAATAACTTAGATTTTCTTTGTGATTTATAGAAGGATTGTTACAAGTCTGTCACCAGGTGCCTGTGAAGGTTTGAATTCTAAGTTCCATGTAAATAATTTTAGGTGCTTTATTGTTTTGTTTGTTTATATGTCATATTAAGAATTTTGTAAGCTAACTTTTCAGTTACTTTAATATATAGTCAGATCTGCTATAATGCAACATGTATGTTCCTAAAAATCACTGTACTATGCAAAATTACAAAATGAAAACCACAGGGCTTATGGGGAAAATATCATTAGGGCACAACCCTCAAACCTTCATCAGTGACATAAAAAAGGGACCTAATGAAAATGGTAGCACAATTTTATACAAGCTAAATTGTTAAGAAGTAAATAAATACTACAATAAAGAGTGGTGGTTCCATAGCCGTGGGCTGCTGCTTGACCTGCACCCCAGTTCCCAAAGGTCAGATTGGGAAGTTTGGGGTCTGTGGGTGAGAGAAGGCTGCCTCCACAGGCCGCAGTTTCAGGACTAATTCAACCAGGGATGTTGAATGAATGTTGTCAACACATAACAGAGTTTATTCTAAGAAACACAAATGAAGTTAGGTCCTGTCCATGTTTTTAATTTCTCTCACAAGCTGGCGACGTGCATTGCACGGGAGTTACAGTCCAGAACTGGGCCCCCTAAGGGGACAAATCCAGAACTGGCTCAATTTGGGGGTTGGGTTTGCAGTTATATGCCCTTTGAAGAACAGGTTTTCCCAAGGGGCACCAATCAACTCTGATTGGTCAATACATGATATTAAAATGAGGGTCTTGGGGTACTCACTTAATTGGGATCAAAGAGACATCAATTTCCATATCACCTGTCTTGACAATAGAGAGAAATCAACATGTACGCATACCTGTCTGGGCAACACAAAGAGCAGGAATAGAGCCATTAGATTAGATCTTAATGTCCTTTAGAAGAAGAAAGGGGGATGTGGAAGCTCTGAGTCTCCAAGATAATGATAACTAAGAAAGATCATTTTTCACAATGTGTGAATGATTATATATGGATGAGTTTGGGTTTTATGTATTCCTACGAACTTCACTTAGCTGCATACAGTTTTCTTTCTGACTGTTTCTTGAGGACAAAATTGCACATAAGCAAATGAAAGACTCCCATCATTCTCAAATTATTTGTTAGTATACAAATCATGTTGGAACAAATTAATGTTTTCAAAACAGATGTTATAGCAGAACTTACTGTATTTATTAATAGTGAGAGGCAGTGTAGCATAATGAATAGACAGTGATCCTTATAGTCAAGAAGACAAGGATTCAAGCACTACTTCTGCCCCAACTACTGCCCCAGACTACTCCCAAAAATTTGGGATGGTTATCTGATGGGGACTCATGGAGGGAGTTTCCATACTTCATGTGTTTCCTAGGCAGATGAAATCATAGAATCTCCACTGCCCTATTCTGCCAACAACAATAACAAAAATCAGTTTTATAACAGTATGTGTATATGTGTGTGAGAGAGAAAGGGAGAAGGGGAATGAGAAGAGGGGAAGAGAAGATGGACAGTGGATGAGATAAACAATTGAAATATGGAAAGAGAATTCAAATATAGAGTGAGAAATTAGTGCTCATTGGGAAAAAACATTGTGCAATGGAAAGAGTGCTGGATTTGTACTAAGTGCCACAGTGGATAGAGCCCTGGACTGGGAGTCAGGAAGACCTGAGTTCAAATCTAACCTGACACTTACTAGCTACGTGACCCTTGCAAAGTCACTTAACCTCTGTCCATCTCAGTTACCTTACCTGTAAAATGTTTATAATATAGAACCTAATTCTCTGGGGCTGTTATGAATATAAAGAGATAGTATTTCTAAAGCACTTTGGAAACTTTAAAGCACTATATGAATATTATTTATTTTGATGTTGTTGATGATGATGATGATGATGATAATGACATTATTGTTATTTTTATTTGGAATCTGAAGACCCAGGTTCAAATCCTGACTCAGCCATTTTGTGGCCTTGGGCAAGTTATTTTACTTCTCTGGGCCTCTTCAATTCTGTTAACTTCAAAATAAGGGTATTAATCTAGATGACTTCAAAGATCTCTTCCATATCTAAATCTATAATCCCATAAAATGAATCAGAATTACTTTAAGTATAGTTTTGGAGGGTAAGTGGAGGAAAGAAATATCCTACCCATTGTTAGCAGGCTCCATACATATTCAAAGTAAGACCCACTTGACTTCATTTTCTTCCAGTCTGGAAGCAGGTTTTCTTCATCTGAACAATAC
This sequence comes from Vombatus ursinus, assembly GCF_900497805.2. Taxonomy (NCBI): domain Eukaryota; kingdom Metazoa; phylum Chordata; class Mammalia; order Diprotodontia; family Vombatidae; genus Vombatus; species Vombatus ursinus. Next base: position 21,229,809 of record NW_020954551.1, on the reverse strand, counting down.
TTTTCCATGTGATTTTCATTTAGAGCTGAGTCCATTCATCCCTGAATGTATATTAACAAAATTCACATTTCCAATGAATTGAGACTCATCATCTGCATGGACCAGAGACCTAGTGTAAACACTGTTAGTTACATGATATAATTCCATATGAAATTTCAAAGATCATACTATTTGTGCCATTTGAAACATTAAAAGAGTAAATGTGTTTTTCTTTCCTTAAAACACTAACGATGAATAATATGTTCTCAGATTAAAGTGAGTGGAATGGTAGGTGTCTACTTGCAATATGGTTTATGCTCTCCAGTGGATGTCCCTATAATTCCCAAAGATAAAATGGGCTTTTAATCAGTTTCACTGACTTATAAAGGGAACAGATTTGGAATTTTCTTGATTTTTTTTGAAACACCACAGCTCTGGACTTTAATATAGCTCCAAACAGCATTGCCATATATTACTCTGCTTCCAAACAGGGATAAGATGGATGTTTACACATCTCCATATGAATGAGATATCACCAGAGATACTCCACAGACATTTGTTAAAACAGCATAGTTGATGTCTCTCCTAAATAATTTACAGATAGGAAATGAACTGAATATCTGGGAGGATTGATCATTTTTAAAGCCGTGTGTTTCATTGCACGCAAGTGGATGGCTATGCTGAATAAGACCCTGTAATTCTCCCTATTCGCATTTAGTATTCAGAGGGATGAATCTGTATTTGAAGGCAAATCTGCATATGTCCCAAACTACCCAAGATAGCATTCTAGAATCCTTTGGGGAACAGGTGTTCACATTCTGATATTAGGGATGTCATAAAATTCTTCTGAATTTACTTCTATGCATTAGTATGCAGCCAGCATACACTGTATCATTTAGTCAAAATATTTCTCCTTCTATTGAGCTGTTTTGTAATATTTGGGGTCAAGCAATGTTGCACAATTAGGGAAAATTTCAATTCAACAGTGGTCTGAGTGACAGGGTCAAAATCTATTCTCCCAATTCAACGTTTAAATTAAAGTAAGAACTGCATTAATTTGAAAATACGGGATACATGTATTTATTTTGCATGGATAGGTGCAATTTTCCCATTGCCTTCTAGAGAATTTACTTTATAGTATCAAACCACTTCTCTATGGCTATAAATCATGGAAAATGATAATTTCAGAAGAATTATAATTACAAACAATCCAGAGGGATTTGGGGAAAGATGTCTGACATGCAGCAAGTTGTATCAAGCTACGAGACAGGTAAGTAGACATCTAAAAACAGTTTATTCTCTAGGAATAAAAATAGGAAGTAAACTTAATCAATATAATTCAAAGACAGGCAACCCTAGCCTGCCTCTGAAACATCGATTCATCATCACTTACTCCTCCGCTTCCTCTGTATACTGCCTCAGCCTTCACAGTGGGCTAAAAGAAACCTGTCAATACCACAGCTCATCACAATAATTATGGACAGCAGAAGAAAGAGTCCTGAACCCCAGTGATATTTGTATTTAAACCCCAGGTGGTGTTACAAGCCACTAACTTGATCTGGGTTACCCAAAAGGATCAGGCACTATTAGTCTCCACCAGTTCCCACCAAGCATAGAGGTTTTATACTCTTCTCTACCCCTTCCCTTCCTACTTTTAGTGTAAACACTGGTGAAGTGCTAAGCTCTTTACGGTTCTTAGGGAGTGGCTAACCTCTTTTTCTTTGATTTGTCCTACTCAGAGCTGTTACATGGATATCCCCAAAGCTCAGGTCAGATGATGTTCCTCCTCTGCTAAGGAAGCTTCAATGACTCCCCATTGCCTTTAGGTTAAAGCAAAAATTACTCTGTTTGGCATTGAAAGCCTTTCACAACTGTGCTCAAGACTACCTTGTTACACATTACTCTCTCACACACTCTCTATGCTTCTGTGAAACTAATCGCTTTGCTGTTCCTTGTCCACCTCCCATTACTGTGCCATTTCACACATAGGCTGTCCCACATGACTAGAATGATTTCTCTGCCTTCCCATACTGATGTTCTTCAGAATTACTGGCTTCCTTCTAGTCTCAAATTGAGTGCTTGCTGCTTTAAAAGGTCATTCCTGATCCTTTCATTTGTTAATGCCTTTTAGTCTTTATATATGTATAAATAAAAATGTATACACATATGAGTCAAGGGGGAGGGAGGCTAGTGCATTCAGAGAGTGCACTAATTCACTTGGATGATGCAACTTTCCCATGTAGAGACATTACCCATTGGGACTATTCTATGTGTTATGTATTTATGGTCCCTTACCTAAGACTCAACCTTCATGCTTCTTCCTTTGACTTCTTGATGATTCTTGGAAATCTCATGGGAAATTTGTACCCTCTTCTTTCTCTGTGTCCCTCAGATCCTATATTCCTACAGTGCCTCCCCTAAGACTGATGCTTCGTTCTTCTCTCAAAAGAGAAGGCATGGTTATCTTGAATGCAATGGGAGGTACCAATGGATCCTGCATGGGATTGCACAGCACAGCATACCTCTGATAGTCCCTGATGAAGCTGTTCTTGTCAGTCCCACCTCCACCCCCAGGTGCATAGTCTTGAACCACTTTTGCCCATTTATTCACATAGTGAAATCTCTTAAATATTTGTATGTTCTGTTTCATTATCTACATATCTGTTTTTTTGTTTTGTTTTGTTTTTGTGAGGCCATCGAGGTTAAGTGATTTGTGCAGGGTCACATAGATAGTGAGTGTTATGTGCCTGAGGCTGGATTTGAACTCAGGTCCTCCTGACTCCAGGGCTGGTGCTCTATCCACTGCACCACCTAGCTGCTCCTGTATGTATCTATTATTTATAAAATGGGCATAATAATAGCATCTATCATCCTTATTGTAGGGATAAAATTATATTAGATTTACAAAGTATTTTAAAAACCTTAAAGTACTGTATAAATGCCAGCTATCATCATCATCATCATCATCATCATCATCATCATCATCATCATCATCATTCATACTTGGCAGCCTATTCTTCAATTATATTTTAGTTGCCAATGATGATTTACATAACAGAAATTGTTTTAAAATATTTTATTAAATATGTGTACAATCAAAGAAAGTGTGGTATTGTAGACAGAGTGCTGGGCTTTGAATCAAGAAGACTTGAATGAGAATCTCACCTCTGCCATTGGCTTTGTGACCCTGAACAAGTCATTTAATCTTTATATGTCCCCAAGGCAGCTAGGTAGCATAGTGGATAGAGTTCTAGGACTGGAGTGAGGAAGACCTAAATTTAAAAACAGCCTTAGATATTTACTAATGTGTGTGACCTGGGGAGTCACTTAATCCTGTTTGCCTCAGTTTCCTCATCTGTAAAATGAGCTGGAGAAGAAAATGGAAAATGACTTCAATATCTTTGCTAAGGAAACCCAAAATGACATCATAAAGAGTCTGACATGTCTGAAACAATAACAAAAATGCCCCCACACAACTTGCCACAATAATAGAGTTAAAAGTAGAAGTAACATCAGAAGCCTTCTAATTCAACCCTTTCATTTTAAAAATGAGGAAACTGATCTCACAGTGGTGACGTTACTTGTCTGCTGTCAAACATACAGCAAATGCCTTAGGTAGGATGTGAACCCAGCTCCACTGATTCTAAAGTCAGTTCATTTTCCATTGCACCACACACCCTCTAAAGGATTACTGTTCTTGAAGTTATAGAGTGCTTGTGATCCAGTTTTTTTCAGCCAAAGACAGTTTATTAGAATATCTGTCATATTGGGCAGACTCTTAAGGGGACTGAATATCAGTAAACTATTGACTAGATTATAAGAATCTGAGCACCTTAATGGAGGTAAGATGGACTTTATATACAGAAAGACTATGGGAGGGATCTAGGAGTGGCCAAGTAGTTTGGGGTGACTGGAGGAGAGGTCTAAGAAGGATGTGGATGGAAGTGGCCAGTAAACTGGAGTGAACAGAACTCCTGGGACCTGGACCATGTGGCCAAGGGAGAATGGAGCCTAGCTAAGATTAAGGGTGGGAAATGGCCAGGGGCCATGGGGAGGTAAGACAATGGTGGGGAGATTGGGCGAAGCCACAATGAAAGACCAGTTGATAAGATTATATCCTCAGGAAAATGCCAGAGATTTTGGCCACGTGGGAAAGTCTAGGGTTTTCCTTTTTTGGGCCTAGATTCCATCCTCATCATTCCCCCCTCAAACAAATGGGACCCAAATTCTTTCAGGGTAAAGGGTGAAGGTCTCAGCTTCTGAAACTGCTTCCTGCTGGCAAGGGGTGTAGAGCTGTCCCTTCCTCAAGGGGGTCCCAAAGAGGAGGTTGACTGGAACTGAGCACAGGCTGCATCCAGGGAACAATGGGGAGACATTGGCTGGTACTTGCTGCTTGCTACCAACTGTTGGTGAATGGCCTGTAGTCTGGAAGACCCAAATCTCACAGAAAGGGCTGCAGGGCCCAAATGACAGGATAGAACATCCTTAGCTCTTTTTGGGTTCAGATAATTCAGTTTTCCAACCATGCTGTATCAAACCCACCTCATAGCCAGATTCAGGAATAGCTAGGTGGGTAACATTCCTTTTCAAAGGAACATAATATAATGGGGAAATTGAGCCAAGAGGATACCATCTTAGACTGAGGCTAAAACAAACCCATTACCAATCAGGTGACTTCAATTTTGTTAAATTTATTTCCAAATTACTTTACACAGAGAAAAGTAATTTCCAAATTACTTTACAACAACATCTTATCATTAATAGTTAAAACTACAAATTTAAGAGAGTATTCTTACCAAAGTTCAAAGGCTAGCTTCTTTACCTTGAGCAGGATGTGCTGAACCTGGGTGATGCTCACAGGCAAAGGTTGCCCTAGGGCCCAAGGCCATTGCCAGGGGGTCACACTGTAGCTGCTGTCCATCCCCCAGCCTTCCTTTCCCAGATGGGGGAGGGTGAAATCAAAGGTGAAGGGTAAAAGGTGAAACTCTCTTCTCTTATGAGAGGGGTTAACATACCCTCTTGACTCAAGGGAAGAGAGTGGGAGAAAGGAGTGACCAGGATTGTAAGGAGGAATTTAAAAACTCCTTAATGATCAGTCACAAAACCTCCAGAATCTTTAAGATATTTTTAGCTGTTCTAACTTTTCCTTGTAACCTCCATGAAGGAGGATTCAGGAGTGTAGAGGGGAGTGAGTAAACCTCAGGGAACCAAAAAGCAACTGCAGTTTCCCCCAATTCTCTAGCACTGAGAGATCTGACAGAATTGGGCATACGCTTATGGATAAGGCATCTTTCCTTGTCCTCCATGCTGCAAAAGGTGTACCCAGGTCCATGGCTTCAAACTGACCCAGTGGACTGAGAGCCTGAGAGCATCAGGCCAAGTACAACACAGCTTCATAACTGTCTGCCCAAAAAGTACCTCCAAGCCTTGGTGCTTGGAGACCAACCCCAACTGCAGAGGAAGAAAGGAGGTGGGGGGAGGAGGCTTACATACCTTCTAGGCTTGGCTAGCGAAGAACTTGGGTCTAGGCAATTTCCCTGTACAGGCCACCAAAATGTTGAGGTTTAAGGTTTTAGGGGTGCTGGGACCCCAAAATCACAACATGTGGTTTCTGCCTGAATGAATTTGACCCAAGCCTTCTTTCAGCCAAATACAAGATTTATTAGAACATCCATCATATTGGATAGACTCTTAAGGAGTATGAACATTAATAAGCTATTGGCTAGATTTTAAGAACCCATCAGTGGCTAGATTATAAGAATCCAAGCCATGATCCAGTTTTAACAGATAGACTTCGTACATCAGGAATTCCCTAAACTGAAAATCTTTCTTGCATATGTACATGTCTGATCAGAAGTAGATTGGTCATTTACCAAGAAAAAGAGAGCAAAAAGGGACAATCCAAATAATGCACTGATACCCATGAAATAATAAAAGAATGAGTGGAAAACTTCTACTTTCTTGGGTAGATACTCTGTGAAAGGTTAATTGGAGGGTAGAGGAGGAATAGACAAGAAAAATTGTAAACAATGAGATTTTATTTCAATTCAGGATATACTTACAGGATGAAATCATGGATTTTTGGAGTATGATTATCCATAAAGGCAGTGAATTTTACAGTCAGTCATTAATTGCTATCAGACACATGTTCAAGATCAAGATGTACTTAAAAAAACACAATAAGAAAACACAAGGTCATATATTAGCTTATTGTCAGAATTACCATCAGAAGTTATGGGTATCAATAATGTAATCTTGAAATAAAATTAGGAACTTAATTCTCAAGAACGGGCTTTTGGATCAAGTCAGAATCAAAGGCTAGAGTCTTAAGAGAAGGACTCAGTAATAAAACAGAGCATCTACACTGTGGTTGGCCACTGACTTCTTCATGGTTCTCAACCTCCTGATCATACTGCATGCTCACCAAGGCTCAAGGAGAGGATCAGGAAAAAATGTCCCCCAGAATAGAAATATACCTACGTTTGATCTATCCAGGAAGAACAGGAATAAACACACCAGGCAAAGAACACCAGCTTAATATATCAGAGTTCCTTGGGATCTATCCTTAGTGCTGAAAATGAGCTTCATCATGTAATAGTATATTGGGTCTTGTCATCTCTTCCCATTCTGTACCTGGATAATGTATATCCTTATTACTACTTTGGTATTGCTTCTTCAGCTCAGAACTGTTGAATATTTCATGGATAGGTAAGTTTTTTGTTTAGTTTTAGTCATCTCTTCAAGCTGAAGATAGCAAAGGAAGGGTTCATCATCTCAATTCTATGATACTGCTCCTATTATGGTTTGGTTTGATAATGAATTTTAATATCAGATAATGGTGAACCTGATGATTAAAAGGATCATAATTAAATGTGAAGAGAAAAGGTTATGTAATTTTGGTATAGTTTAATCTAGAAACAGACATGGAGTCATTTTACTTTGATCTTCAATTATATGCAAGAAGAATCAATCTCTACCATTTGAGTACTAAATAAGGAAATGAAAATCTTTGGAGAGACTTTGATTGGGCAGAAGGAAGAACATGATCCACTACAGCATTTGACTAACTGCAATGAATTGACAAATGAGACTGTGGAGCTCAATAAGAAGAAAGTGCATTGTCAACAAAACTAGCTACCTTTAACAGTTTAAACATTCACCTGTCTCTGTCATCTGAATTACAGTTAGTCTTTCCATATCAGTGTGATCTTATCTATGGCTAAGGATTACCTGTATGGCTTTCTTTGAGCAATATGGGTGACCAAATGTTTAATAGAATGTTCTAATAATAATTCAAAAGCAAGTGGTGATTTAAATATTTTTAATTTTATGTGGTTCAATCATCAGGGACAAAGTGGTACTGACATCTCCATATTGGGCATAAATTATATATATACAAATTAATAAGGCAAACAAAATGAAAAGTGAAAGCTTTTAAAAGAGATATGTATATTTTCTTAACTAAGTTTTGTTTAGAAAATAGTTTTCATGTCTTGGATACATTTCCATCTGTGATAAACATGATTTTCTAAGTGTTACACTTATGTTTGGTCTATGCCACCAAATTACAAATTCCAAAGGGCTAGTGATATTAATTTAGGAGTTTAATTCAATGAAAAATTGTTCCAAAAGATGGCCAGTTTCATGCAAATGGTTTTTGAAAAAAAAACACTTTTTGTCTGTCTGAACATAAGCAGCAGGATTCTTCATGAGTTACATGGTTTGAAGGTAGGGAACATCCTTTCAAATCTTAAGGCTTTCAAGTAGAGCTATATGATCTCCTTTGTGCTTTAGTGTTAGAGGAAAGTTGTGAGAGGGATCCACTAGGATAAAAACTATTTAGAAATCTGACTTTTTTTTTTTAAACCGGAGAAGGTATTACCTTATTGTAAGCAAAATTGTTGTGTCTTTCACACACACCTATCACACTCACAAACACGCAAAAGCCTAGTTGGCAAATTATATACACAAAATGGGGGTGAGCTTCCAAATACATTGAAAAATCTAAAAATAGTTGCATTTATTTTAGTGTTTGGTTTGAATTGAGACAAGTCACTTTTTCTGTTAAGTGGCTTATATTCAAATAGTGTCTCCAAATTGCAGTACAAAGATATTAGGATCCTTCCAATTCAACCTATGTGTTATTCTCAACTCCTTTCTCTCATCCATTATGTACAATATTGTCAAGTCCTGTTGGCTTTACCTTTGTTCCATCTCTTTTATATGCCCACTTCTCTTCTCTATCACTACCACTACTCTGGTGCAGGGCTTCATCCCCTTACAAATCGAATATTGAAGTAACCTGGACATTGGTCTCCCTGCCTTGAATCTTTCCCTACTCCAGTTCACCCTCCATTCATCTGTCAAAATGGAATATGGTTAAGATTTCTATGGAGAGATCTAAGGACCAATGGGTAGATATTTAAGAAAGAAAAAAATAGATTTTACTTCAATATAAATAAATAAATAGCTCACTCTTCCTAAGAATTGGAGATGCATAAGAATGTGTGGACAAAGGAGGCAGTGAATTCTCCATTCTTTCAAAGAACTGTGTAGGTCTTTCAAAAGAGTGAGATCATTACCTGTTAGTTATTTGTGAATCAGCCTTCCTGCCTAGATAATGATTTGGCCTCAGAGGCTTTCTCTATCTATGACCAGAGGTGCAGCACTTGACCAGTCATTTATACCTCATTGAAAATCTGTCATGTATTCCCTCTCTCAAGGACATTTGCCTTAATGGAATGATTTGTTCCCTACTGAAGAAACAGTATGGTTTAGTGGCTAGAGAAGTCACTTAAGAGTTGGGAAGGCCTGGGTTTAAGTCTCACTGGGGACATATTCTGATTTTGTGACCCTTAGGCAAGGTATGTAACATCACAGTATTCTAGGCAGCTCTCTAAGATCAAGAAGACATCTAGGGGGCATAATAGATAGAGATCTTGGCCATGAGTCAGAAAGAGCTGGTTTCAAATCCAGCCTCAGACATTTCTTGGGTGTGATCCTGGGCAAATCACTTAGCCTCTGATGGCCTGACAAAATGGATCCACTGTAAACTGGGGATAATAATAGCACCTATCTCAATGGATTATTGTATAAAATGAGATAATATTTGCAAAGCACTTAGCACAGTGTTTGGTGCATATTAGGTACAATATAATTGTTTATCCCCTTTCCTCTCTCTGCATTGGTAGAGAGAGTCCTCTTATTTGGAATTTTATAGCAATGAAATCAAGGTCCTGCACAAAGAGGTTTGAAGCATCAGTTTTAGATACTTTTGGAAACAGAGAAGCTGGCCCAGTCCCCCTGAGATAACTCTCTATCAGACTGTAGGGTTTAGAGTTACAAGGGAACTTAGAGATAATTTTTTAGCTCTCATTTCAAAGATGAGTAGATGGGAGGCCCAGAGAGGTTAAGATGTTAAGTGAGCTTCCCAAGATTGAACCAAGCCATTATTGGAGTCCTGATTCAATGACACAACCTCTGGGGCTCATCCTACTAAGCCACGTTAGCCTCCTTATAGGTAGTCACCTACTTTCTCTATGCAGGAGGCTGGTAATATCAAGAACAATCTTCTAAACCTAGAAAGTACCCAACCTCAGCTAATGGAGCTTCTCAGCAGGCTTCTTTGGAAATTTTTGTGTATTATGGTGTGTGTCTATGAGTGCGTGTGTGTGTGTGTGTGTGTGTGTGTGTGTGTGTGTGTGTTAATAAAGAACCAAGGAGCTGAGATAAGAGATGCCGGGTATACAACCTCAGGTACTTTGTTTTAACTCAGCAGGTAGAGCATAGCTGAATACATCCACCCTTTTAGTCAAGAAGGATCATAGCTCTAGAGGCCATTTAGTCCAACTTCCTTATTTTGCAGATAAGGAAACTGAGGCCTATGGAGGTTAAGTCACTTGTCCCAAATCACAAAAATAATAAGGAGGTGGAATTTGAAATCATGTCTTCAGGCCCCAGAGAATTGGAGTTTCCATATCACAATACTGCCTCCACCTGAGAGAGTTCAGCTTTCTCTTTTCCATTTCACCCCCCTTCTTTCCTTGCATTGCTTCAGCTTTACCCCAATTCCTTTGTCATTCCGTGAAATTACATTTATAATGACTTTAATACCCAAACTGAGATGGGGAAGGCAAATGATAGTGTCAGATAAACCTGAACTGTTGTTACCACTTCCAGGTCACTATACTTCCTACTCTACAGGGACCATCCTTACCTCTCTTCCACTCTAACTTTGGACTCTACCCTTTGGATACTTACCAACCTTCCCACACCAAGTAAGCTTTTGCCTGAGTTTGCTCTACTTCAGGCCTCCACAGTATTTCCAGGCTCTTTATCATGGCCTCCCATTCCTCCTTTTGTAGCTTTTTAAAAAATATCATTGTCCTTCTAGAACATAAGCCCCCTCAAAAGGAAGGACATCCTTATTCCTTTGTATTTATACTTCCAGGACCTAGCATTTGGCACACAGTAAGCATTTACTAAATGCTCTATCTGCATATCTATCTATTGTCATCATCATCTATCACCACTATTTATCTACTATACTTACCTGTCTACTACATAATCATTATCATCTATCTACCTAGCTATCACTATCATTCATCATCAATTTTCATCATCACCATCATCTATTTTCATCATAATCATCATCTATCCATCTTCATCATCATCATCACCATCATCTTTTTTCATCATTATTTCTCCATCTTCATCATCATCATCATCTATGATCATCTATTTATCTTCTCTAACATCATCATCATTTTAATCTATCTATCCATCTACTTATCTATATACTTCTCCTAAATAGATTTATTGATTGCCTAAATCTTATTGATGGGGTGGAAAGTTAAAAACATAGAACCTGCTGTGCTATCCAGAGTTTATTATTTAATCTTAATTCTGTCTTCTAATTAAGTATGTATTGTTAAATGAAGTAACACTTAGGCCTGAAAATTACCAAGCAGGTGTTTAAATGACATCCGTAAGCAATTCTGCTATCATCTAATTAGTGTGCTAATATATTTTACAATGCATGCTCATCATTATTTCCTGTTCATTAACTGCTGATCCATTGCATAATACATCTTACCAAAAAATGAAAAGAAAAAGGAATCCCTACCACATTTGGGTAACCATAACTATAAAGAAGTAAGGAGATAATAAATGTGGATTCTCTGACATATATTTACAAAACATTTAAAACCAACATGCAATTCAGCCTTACTATGTACTTCAAAATGATAAAGTAAGTTTCTGAATGTTATCATTTGCCATTCTACCTACAGCAATGTACTTGGAGAAATAAATGGGGACTTCCAATGTGGGAAGGTAATTAGCTATATTTGTATAACTGTCATTATTAGAGGAAGGGAGCTGCTTAGCCAATAAAAATGCAGTTTTTCCGTCCTTTGGAAAATCATGTGTGTCTGCATTAAAAAAAATGCCAACCAACTCAAGTATATGGAGGATACAGTGTAGGTGGAAGTCTAAAATAAAAATTATAACATGCTCTAGTCCATATAGTCTCTACCCATCCTAGAAAACTATGAATTGACACTTTCATGTTTGGGACTTTTAATAGAGAAAAAAAAAACTTTTAAAAATGTACACATAGCAAAAGCAGAACAGTAGCTGTACCTTTGAGTGAATATAAAGGGCAAGAAGGAAATATGAAAATATTAGGTAGTCCAGTAGGGAGATGCATGCTGTAAACTATTTACGAAGGAAAAGTAAATTATACTAATATTTGATGGGTAGTGACGAGTTAATAGAATTTTATAAATGGATGGGACCTTAGACATTATCAAGTTCATTTCCTCCTTATCTTAAAGATGAGGAAACTGAACCCCAAAAAAGTTAAGTGACTTGCCTCAGGTCATGGAGCTGGTTATTGGCAGAGCTGGGACTAGACCCCAAGGCCCAGGACTACTAATCTAGTGAGTTTTCCAGTACGATACACTTATTTTTCTTAGGTACAAAAACAAGGGGGAGGGGGAAAATAATCCCTTAATCAATGCTTCTTAAACTGAGGCCTCTGAACATTATACACACATATACACACATACACAGAGATTAGTATAATTGGTTTCATTTTTAATTCTATGTATTTAATTTTATTCACTTAAACACATTCTTCTGAGAAGGGAAACAAGAGCTTCACCATGCTGATAAAAAGGTACATGGCACAAAGTATCTCTACCCTAAATCCTCTTTCTTTATTCTGTTGGCCTACACCAAATCTGGAGGGGAACTACCTGATAAAATTATTGCATAAAGAATTGGGGGGTCAATTTGTTGCCACTTGCTGTAATATTTGCATCATAAAAGTTGTCTAGAAGGATTATTTAAACCGAAGCTGTGATACTTTAATGATATTACATGCATCAGTGGGGCCATATTTTGGATCATACAAACTCTTAGCAGCCCCTTCTCCCACATCACATAAGCTGTAATCAACTCTCTTGGTGTGTAAAACTTGAACTCTCCATTAGAAACCTAATAATACGAGTCAAAAGTTTAGTGATATTATTGGGGGAGGGAATACAATTTAATAAGAATTTGTCAAATAGATTTTAGAGAATGGATGAGAGCATAGACCAGACATGCTCCTAGGTACCTTGCGTACAAAGACAAAAATGAAAATGGCTCCTTTCTTTAGGGAGCTTATATTCTCCTGAGAGTGGTAGAACCAGATATTCTTCTACAACAGAGATGATCTGGACAATGTAGGAATTGATTTATCCTATCAGTCCTTTGTGAAATGATCAATGAGAGCTTTCATTCTTAAGAAAAATTAGTCTTTTAAGATGAACTGACATGCTGAGAATTGAATAATAACTGACACTAGTATAGTACATTAAAGTTTACAATGTATTTCATGTCTGCTATCTCATTTGGAGTCACATAACAAACAAACGAGGTGGTTACTGTAGAGATTTTTAAGTCCATTGTTCACAGAGCAATTTAGGCATAAGAGGTGGAATTGGAAACAAATTGTTTCTGATTCCTAGTCCAATACAATGTGCACTTTGGCATCTTAAATTCAATATATAATTTAATAAAATACTCTAAGCATGATGATATTCATGGCTCTCTCCCAATAGAATGTAAGCTCTGTGAAGACAGAGACTGACTTGCTTACTTGTGTTTCTATCTCCAGAATTTAATGCAGTTTCTCTCTCTGTCTCTCTCTCTTTCTTTCTGTCTCTCTCTCTCTCTGTTTTTATATATTTATATATAGACATATAAATATATATTTTATATACATACATATATAATCTATTCATCTATTTTATCTATTTATCCATTTATCATCTATCTGTCTAATCCTCTATTTATCTCTTTATCAATCCATCTTACCATCTTTCTAATTATCTACCCAGTCATCTATCTCTGTAATCATTTATCTAATCGTCTATCCTTTAGGACAGGAACTATTTCATTTTTAAAAATTTTTGTATTTCCAATGCCTGACATATTAGGTACTTAATAAATGTTTGTTGATGGACTGATTTTTCCATTCATTCTTTTATTCAACAAAGTACCTACTTTGAAAGAGCACTATGAAAATGGTGATGAAAGAGATATATTTTAGCTAAGACATGACCCATTTCTTTATGGAGTTTAAATCTGATAGGGAGAAAAGAAACAAATATACATCAACAGAATATATTCTCACATTAGGAATACATTAAAGAATTATAAAACAAAATAATATTGAGGTTGAAGGGAAGAAGGTGTTTGTTGATTGAGGGGTTCAGGAAAAGGTTCATGGAGGAACCAACACATATGTGTTGGATCTTAAAGGATGAATAAGGATATAATTGGTGAAGTAAAGACTATAAGAAACCTTGAATCATAAAATGCAAAGAGAATTCATCCTATTATATACTATAAAGAACTATCTCAGTTTTTTACCAGTCTCCCTTGAGAATATATTTCAGTAAGAGCATTTTAGTTATTCCCATCAAAGTTAGGGAGTGCTGAGGATGGGAATATCTTGCTAAACCTTCCTATGACTTAATAGACAATCATAAGAAGCTGCCTGAAGCTCAGAGCATCACTTATCTAGAATAGGGAGGAGTCTGAGAGGTCATCATGTCTGAAATCTTCATTTTAGGGATAAAGAAACTCAGGCCCAAAGACATTAAGCAATTTGCCCAAATGCACACAGTTAGTAAGTGGCAAAGTCAGGATTTGAACTGGGGCCCTTTTAATTCAAATCAAGTGATTTTTCCATTGTAAAACAGTCACTCAGAGATCTAAGTGACTTGTTCAGAGGTAAGATTTGAATCCAAGCTTTCATGGTTCCAAGTTCATCACTCTGTCCCCTTTTCCCCTTATTCCTATTTCTAAAACATAGTCAAGAGCTCATTTCAAAATGATTATAACTTCTTTCTCTCCTCAATTTCAGTGACAATGGTTGTGATAATTGTTGGCCATCTGGAAAAATGAGCTATTTCAGGAAATCTTTATTAGTCAGAATTCTGCCTTTAGGATCATTCAAGTAACATCGATTAGGGTAGAGTTTCTATGCACTCATTTAAAAATATTTTAACAGGGGCAGCTAGGTGGCTCAGTGGATAGAGCTCTGGCCTTGAAGTCAGAAGGACATGAGTTCAAATCCAGTCTCAGACACATGACACTTACTAGCTGTGTGACCCTAGGCAAGTCACTTAACCCCATTTGCCTCACCAAAAAACAAAAAAAATATTTTAACAACCATTTCAATATAATTGTTTTCCCTTGTAATCCCATGTATTTTATATGCATTAAAAACATTATTCTGAGATGAGATCTAAAGGCTCCACTAGACTGTCCATTAAACATCCACTAGATGTTATTTACACACTTACCATGTGCAAAAATGACTTGTGAGTCATGCACGTGGAGCTCCCAGTTGCCTGCTCCTCCTCTTCTCCAATGCTTTCCACTCCCAGGAGGTGTGTTTTGACACCTTGAGACTGGAGGAAACGGCTGATTTTGACTGATAAACTCACCTCTCCCATCCTTTGGAACTGGACAAAAAGGGGAAAAACCACAGGAACAGAAGAAGCAGAAGCGGTGAAGGCATGAAGGTTACTACTGCCACATGGAGGATGCTACCACCCTGAAGTCCCGTTGAAGAGGATCATACTCTACTGAAATCCACTCAGGCTACAGACAGATGATAATTCTTCATCCTTCCATCCTTCCCACTTCCTGTTACCTTTCTTTCCCAAGAAAATGAATGATTATTGAGTGTGATGCTTCCCTGGAGAGCTGGAAGGTTTACCCATATGTTTTAAAAATTTACTTTGTTTTCTTATGCTATTAAATGCATAAAGCTGTTAACTCATCACATTGCTAAAAAAAAAAAAAAAAGCTGGATTAGAGGCAGCTAGGTGGTACAGTGGATTGAGTTTTGGACTTTGAGTCAAGAAGACCTGAATTCAAATGTGGCTTCAGAATCTCATTACCTAAGAGATGGTGGGAAAGTCCCTTGGACTCCACAAGCCTCAGTTTCCTCATCTGTGAAGTGGGGATAATAATAGCACCTACATTATAGTGTTGTGGGAACCCAAAGAGAGCACATGTAAAACACTTTCTGAACTTAAAGCACTACATACTTTATTATTGTTAGTATTATTATGGAAAAGGACAAAGGTATTCATAACAATAAATTTTACTAGGATCCAGGAGATGAAGGATCTATGTTTGAACCAGTTTTTAACTTGTGGAATTTAGGAAGAAATTTGTGAGATCTTTTTCTAATTATAAAATAAGCATAAAACTACATTGGAATGCTGCCATGAGGAAGAACTTAAAAGTATTAAGTTATTAGAAAACAATTTGTAAATAGAACTATTAAATGACCCCATTACAGATGCAATCATATCAATTAGAAAATACATATGCTAGAAATGTATACACATTTCTAGTTTTAAAATTGTTAACATGGTTTAAAATAATTTTTAAAAAATCCTCATGAAGCAATTTGAATCAGAAACTTAGAAATTGTCTTGGAATCAGAACCTTGGAAAGCTTCAAGAATTGAGTCTGGTCTTCTTAGTGCAAATAGCACTTAAGATAATAAAGCAATTTAGTTGATGAGGCCTAACATCCATTCCATGAAATTGTTTGGAATGGATCCCAGGGTTTGCCAACTTTTTAAGAAACAGACTAGGGAACAATAGAGCTAATATTTGGCCTTGAGGCTTATCATTCCAGGAAGCTCAGGTCGATGTGTAAATGCCTGACACCGCATTGAAATATCTCTCATTCAGAGCTGTGTAAATGAAATAGCCATTCCCTTTGACATATGGTGGAAAACAAACAGTCACATTTGTTTCTTTGGTGGGTAATACATTGCTGATGGATGTTAAACAGTACAATACAACAGTGAGCAACTTGATGGTCAACGGTGCAATGGTGAAGGTGTCTAAAGTCAGATATCATATGACTTTTAATAAAGATTTAAAATAACCTAAAACTCATTATATCCTCAGGGAGTCAAGGAAAAATGAACAAAATTATAGCCATAACTAATAATAGTTAAATGTGTATAGTGCTTCAAGATTTGCAAAGCATTTTACATATGTTATCTCATTTCATCCTCACAACAGTCCTATGAAGTAAGTGTTATTTTTATTCCCATTTTGCAGAGCAGGACACTGAGGTTGAGAGAGGTTAAATGAATTGCCCAGGGTCCCAGTGCTAATAAATATCTGAGGCAGATTTAAAACTCAGGTTTTCCTCAATCCAGCACTCTATCTACTCTGCAACTTTGCTACCTTGGTTTATAGATTTAGAACCAAGACACTTTAGAACCTATCTTGACAAAACTACTCATTTTACAAGTGAGGAAATTGATGCTCATAGTGGATAAGTGACTTGCCCAAGATTTTATGGGTGGCAAGTAGCAGAATCTGTATTTTAACCTTTGTCCTTTGCCCTATGTACAGCAGCCTTTCTGTTATAACACAGGTCCTGGCTCTAATGCTAGCTATGGGACTGAGTTCATCAGTTTCCTCTTTTGCAGCTCAGTTTCAAAGAATCACAGAATTTTGGAGTTTAAGGGGATATCAGAAGTCTTCTAATCTAATTCCTTCTACCACATACCCTAATGTGCATGAGATTGTCCAGACTTTGCTTGAAAATGCCTAGTTAATCAATCAACACACACTTATTAAGTACTTACTATGTGTCAAGCACTGTACTAAATACTAGGGATACAGATAAGGACAAAAATCATCCCTGCCCTCAAGGATCTCACAGTCTGACAGGGGAAAACACATGAAAAAAAAGTCTGTACAAATTAGATAAATACAAATAAGGTGGCACACTGAATAGAATTCTGGAAATCATCAGTTCAAATCTAGCTTTAGACATTTACTAACTGTGTGACACTGGTCAAGTCATGTGAGCACTGTTTGTCTCAGTTTTTTTAACTCTAAAATGGGGATAATAATAGCACCTACCTCTGATGGCTGATCAAATGAAATATTTTCAAAGTGCTTAGCACAAGCTCAGGCACATAATACGCACTGCATTTATAAAGCTCCTAATATAGTACATACCATAGCTATTATTATTCTTACTATTCATTATTATTACCATTAATTTATCAACAGAAGGAGAGCACATTCAGTGAAAGGGAGTACACTGCTTCCTGTGCATCACATTCCCTCTTGACTAGTCCAAACTTTGAGGAACTTATTCCTTCCATTGAGTCACTATCTGAGATGTTGGCCCATTTCTCTTAGGCCTAATAACTTGAGTCCAAGTGGAACAAATTGAAACTTCCTTTCACATGACAGAGCTTCAAATATTTGCTGTCAGTGACCATGATCACACCCCTTCCTAAATCTTCTCTTCTCCTGGCTAAGCATCAGTAGTTTTCTCAACTAATTCTCATATAACATTTGTCAAGGCCCTCATTCTGGTTGTCTTCCTTTGGATACTCTCCAGTTAATCAATAACATCTATCCTTAAATGTCATGTCCAGAACTGAGAACAATACTTGAGATGCGGCTTGACCGGTGGAGTCTGCAATGAGATCATCATCTTCTTCTTATTGGGTGCCATGGGTCTCTATGTAGGCAAAGATCACATTAGCTCCATTTATTATATTTTTGGGCTGCTCTATAACACTGTTGCACTAATATTGAACCTCCAGTCCACTGAATTCTCCAAATCATTCTCAAACAAACTTTTCTTTAGTCATACCTCCCCCTATCTTATACTCATTAAGTATATTTTTGAACCAAAGTGTGTCTTTCCATGTATCCCAATTAAATTCATTTTAATCAATTTGGCCCCAAGTTCTAACAAAAACTTTAAAATGATAAATCCATTTTTATTTCTTCATTTGTAACATGAGAAAGAAGAGAGGCAATATAGCATATTGGATAGGGAATCAACCCTGGAGTCAGGAAGACATGAGTTCAAATATCACCTCTAACTCATATTTAGTGTGTGTCTCTATTCAAGTCCTTTAATTTCTCAGTTAATGCTCCGATAACTCTATGACTCTAAGTTGGAAAGCAGATGCCAATTTGGATTGTTAAGAGTGTCTTAACTGGGTGGTTTCTATACCAGTTGAAGTCACCTCTAGTTTCCACTCCTTTATTAAAAAATAAATAAGGGGAAGGAGGGAGACAGTTTGAAACTTAAAATGTAACAAAGTAAACAAATTTTAATTTAAAAACTAAACATGGGGATAGTAATATTCACAATACCTCCCTCACCTGGGGTGTTGTGAGGAGAAGCTACAACAAATACGAGCCGTATCCAGAACAAATAAAAGGCTTTTTTTCCTATGTAATTCAGTATGCTTTTTTGTTTCTACACATTTCTTGGTTTCTCTGTTGACCTCTAAAAATGAGGGGGGTGTTGATGGATACTTAATGAGAATGTTGATGTGGCATCTAGGGCATATTAAAGAATAAAATGGTCATCTCTAGCAGATGATATCTTAATGCAGTGGGGTTATTGTATTTGTGTTTCTGTATTGATCATTCTATCTACAAGTACTAGGGGAAGGGGAGGTTTCAATTTGTGCTTCTCTGGTGGGTTGTTGACTGTGGTGAATGAAGTTGATGGAACAATTTGTCAAACACAATGTGAGAAAGCTGTTGTGCTTTATGACCTCTGAAGGTATGTCCATCCACTTTAATGAAGCATGAAGGAGGATTTTAAAACCCATAAAATAGCAGCACATTGAATACCTGACTCCTACTGACTGACAAGCCACATGCAACCATAAACTTCTTAGTGGAAACTCAAATAAAGAAGTAATTTCTAAGTAGCCCCTGAGCAAAAGGAGTTGAGGAAAGATTTAGGCCACAGTAAGAGTTTAGAAAACAGAGCTGATTGATGTTCAGTCTTGGCCACTCCATATCATTATGTATTCTTTGCAATGAACATTTAGAATAATGAGCAGTAGCCAAGGCAGGGTGGATAGAGAGTCAGCTAGGAAGACCTGGATTCAAGTGCCTTATCTGACGCCTACTGGGCATGACCCAAAGCCAATGGGAGGGAAAGAAAGTGGGAATAATCATTTATACACTGCCTACTATGTGCCAGGCACTGTACTAAGTGCTTTACAAATATCTTATCTGATTCTCACAACAACCCTGTGAGGTCTTCATTTTTACAGGTGAGAAAACTGAAGCAGAAATTAAGTGACTTGCCCAGGGTCACACAGTTAGAAAGTGTCTGAAGCCAAATTTGAACTGAACTCTTTTGACTCCAGGCCCAGTGCTCTATCTACTTTACTAGCCACCTAACTGCTTTTAACATGATTCTCAAGTATGGTCTGAGAAACCCCAGGAACTCCTGAGACTCTTTTTAGGTGCCATACTGTCAAAACCATTTTTCATAGTAATACTAAGACTTTTCATTTTCTAATACTGTAAATATCAATAGATATAACCCACACAAACAAGAGGTTTTTTTGGGATCTTCTATAAATTATAAGAGTATAAAGGGGTCCTGAGACCAAAAAGTTGGACAACCACTACCATACATAAAGCATTTAAATTCCCAGAACTTGAAAGAGCTTTCTAAGACCACAAGTTACATGGGTAGAGGGAATTTCCTTAGCTGGGACTTCCCTAAACCAATTAAGTTAAAGGTCCAGTCCTTATTCTTATTGTGTGGGACAAAGACCACCACCCAAATTTGAATCATAGTCTTGACAAGAATTTGCAAAAAGAAAAGCTGCTTTATTGGCTTTCTCGAGAAAGAACACCCCTGTGTCACCCAAAATGGCGTCCTCCAGAGAGTGCAAGAGTGCTTTGTTCAAAATAGGTTTATATAGATCTTAGCACAATAGCCCACTCTAACCCCCCTCCCATTGGTCCATTGGCTGAGCCTCAGGGGCACAATCTTTCCCAGCAATGAAGAGAACAAAGGAGTACAGAGATCTCAGCATATTCCCCTTTTCAGGGCCCCATGGTTTCAACAGTTTTCTACACAACGTCATATAGCTAGAGGATAAGATAAACAGGATACACTATAGTTCAAGAATTTCTGCTTATACAACTAAAGAAGAGGGGGGTGGGTCTTCACTGGTACTGGTGCGCAGGTACCACTCACTATCCTAATGAGAGTTATAGAATTTTAGCCTAGAAAGTCCTTTGGACATCTTCCTCAAAAACAGAAATCTAGAGCTGGGAAGAATGTGAGTTTGCTATACAGCCCACCCCACTCCTTCACTTTATGGAGGGGGAAATGAAGTCCCAAAAAGGTTAAATGAAATACCTATGGTTACAAAGCTAGGGAGTGGCAAAGGGGAAATTGAACTCAGGTCCTGTGACTCCATGTTTAGCATTCCAAGTATAGTATAGTGTTCTCACTCCTCTCCCTTCCAAATTACTTTGTAGTTTCTTTGTCTGTTCTTTGAATTTCCTTATGTGTGTGCATGTTGTATTACATACACACACACATACACACACACACACACACACACACACAATCACCTGCCTCACTCCAGAACATAAGCCCTTTGAGAGCAGGGCTCATTCATTTTAATTTTTGTATGTCTTATCACCTAGTCTGATTCATAGTGAGCACTTAATACTCTGCTGAATGGATTGAATTCAGTGGATTGAGCACTGTATATAACTATAGTAAAATGACCTGCTTTCCCAACTTAGCTTTACTACTTATCCATTCTGTGGCCTTAGGCAAATTGATTTTCCTCTGAGTCCCAGTTTCCTCATCTATAAAATGGAGGAAATGGATAAAATGATTTCTAATTCCGTTCAAACTCTAAATCTTGTGAGCCAATGATGCCAACATCAAATCTCTCACTTGTAGCTAAGGGAGCCAAAGAAAACTCTTAGGAAAAGAGAGAGAAAAGCATCCCTGAGCTCTTTGTTAATGAAATTACTTTCTCTCAAATTAAAATTAGCCAGAAGACAAGTTATCCCTGCTACTAATGGCCAAAAATTCATATTTTACTATGATTCACCTAGACCCAATTACTTTTGATATAGTAGGCATGGAAGATAAAGTTTGCCACATGTTTGCCCCCATCAACCCAGCATTAAAGATGGTTAGTACAGCAACAAAACAGAGACAGGTTAGAAAGAAAGACACAGAGAAGGCAAGATGATATAGATAGATAGATAGATAGATAGATAGATAGATAGATAGATAGATAGGTAGATAATTTGTTGAGTTCTTACTGTATGCCAAATGCTATATTAAATGCTGGGGATACAAATAAATCAAGCAGGACAATTTCTAAACTCAATGAATTTGCATTATAATAGAGTCAAGATAACACAAAAAGGACAGTTGGAAGGGGGGAGGGGAGTAGTACTAGCAGAGAGCCAAAGTTTGGAAATGGTGACCAGAAAGTGGGCAAGCTAAGGAGAAAACTCACTAATAAATAGCACAATGGAGTTCCCGGGGCAGAGTCCAAGTTTCTAAATGGGGAGGGATGGGGAGGATGAGGATGAGGATGATTGCTGGAGTACAGGGAATCTGGTTTGGAAAATGAAAGTTATGGCTAAAAAAAGAGGCAGAAAGGAGAATAGATTCCATTACTTAGTTTAGGGTTTGGCCATTCTAATTAAAGTGGTAGAGGTGGAGTGAAGATGGCAGAGAAAAGCCAGGAAGTTGTCTGAGCTCTCCCCAATTTCCCTCAAAACAATGTTAAATCCAGCCTCTAAATGAATTCTGGAGTGACAGAACCCACGAAAAGTTGGGGTGAAAAGTTTTTCAGCCCAAGATAACTTAGAAGGACTGCAGGAAAGGTCTGTCTCACTTGGGTAAAAGGGGAGCACAGCTTAGCCCAGACAGTGTCCAGGCAAGCCAGCAGGAGGTTCTTAGCCACAGCACAGATCAGCAGCCATGTCATCCTGACTCAGCAGGCCAGGGGCACAGCAGGCCAGCTGTGAGGCCTTCAGCCTCAGCACAGCGGGGAAACTGGCAGCCCCAGAATCTCTGGCACAATAGGACTAGGCCAGGCCATACCAGTACAATGAGCAACTATCAGCACCAGAGGCCCTGGTGCAGAAAGTCAGTGATTAGGCCCCTGGCTCCCAGTGCAAGAAGAATGAGACAGTGTCCTCTGTACTCTAGAAGGAGAGCTCAACTTTAAAAGTCATGAAATAGACCAGAAAATGAGCAAAAAAAAAAACAAAAACAAAAACAAAAACCAAACAAACAAAAAACAAAAAGAGCTCTGATCATAGCTACTGTGGTGATAGGGAAGATCAAAACACAAACTCAGAAGAGTATAACAACATCAAAATGCCTACATGTAAAGCTTCAAAGAAAAATATGAATTGCTCTCAAGCCCAAAAAGTCATCTTGGAAGAGCTCAAAAAGTATTTTTAAAATCAAATAAGCAGGTAGAAGAAAAATTGGGAAATGAGAGTGATGTAAGAAAATCATGAAAAAAAACTCAACAGCTTAGAAAAAAAAATGCCTTAAAAAGTACAACTGGCCAAATGGAAAAGGCCAAAGTCCAACTGGCCAAAAAATGACTGAAAAAATAATTCCATAAGTATTAGAAGTGGGCAAATGGAAGCTAATGAATCTATGAGACATTGAGAATCAATCAAGCAAAATCAAAAGAATGAAAAAAATAGAAGAAAATGTAAAATACTTTATTGGAAAAATAATTGACCTGGAAAATAGATCCAGGAGAGATAATCTAAGAATTATTGGATTACTTAAAAGTCATGATAAAAAAAAAAAAGCCTGGACACCATCTTTCAAGAAATTATCAAGGATAACCGCCCTGATATCCTAGAACCAGAAGGTAAAACAGTAATTGAAAGAATCAACTGATCACCTTCTGAAAGAGATCCCAAAATGAAACTCCAAAGACTGTTATAGCCCAATTCCAGAGGTCTCAGGTCAAGGAGAAAATACTGCAAGCAGCCAGAAAGAAATAATTCAAATTTCGAGGAGCCACAGTCAAGATTACACAGGACTTAGCAGCTTTTACATTAAAGCATCAGAAGGTTTGGAATATGATATTCCAGAAGGCAAAGGAGCTTAGATTACAACCAAGAATCCATTACCCAGAAAAATTGAGCATAATCTTTCACGGGAAAAATGGATATTCAATGAAATAGGAGACTTTCAAACTTTCCTGATGAAAACACCAGAGCTGAACAGAAAATTAAATTTTCAAATAGAAGATTCAAAAGAAGCATAAAAAGGTAAACAGGAAAGAAAAAAAAACAAGTTATTCAATAAGCTTAAACTGTTTATATCCCTCTGTGGGGAGATGACATTTGTAACTCTTAACAACTGTATCTTTATTAGGGTAGTTAGAAAGAGTACTTACACAGACAGAGGATGTGGGTATAAATTGGCTTTGATGTGATTATATAAAAAATAAGAGGTAATAGGGTGGTCGAGTTTATGAATAGAGATTGGATCAAAATCTATTCATTATTTTTCTTTTGTTAGTTTGTTTTAGTAATACATGGCATAGGCCTAGATGAAAATTAATAATTAAATATCTTGCCTCTGTTTATTAAGCTCTCCTTTTTAAATAACACATTTTGACATTTATTTTATTATATTTTATTTTTCCCACTTCATAGTATTATTTTTTCTAATTACATGTAAAGATAGCTTTCATCATTCACTTTTATAAGATTTTGATTTCCGCATTTTTTCTCACTTCTTCCCTCCCCAAAACAGCAAGCAATCTGATATGGTTTATATATGTACAATCATATTAAACCTGTTTCCACACTAGTCATGTAGTGAAAGAAGAATCAGAACAAAAGGGAAAAATCATGAGAAAGAAAAAAGTAAAAATACTATACTTCGATCTGTATTCAGATTCCTATAATTCCTATAATTCTTTCTCTGAATGTGGATAGCATTTTCCATCACGAGTCTTTTAAATTGTCTTAGATCATTGTGTTGCTGAGAAAAGGTATGTCTATCATAGTTGATTATCGCATTATGTTGCTATTACTGTGTATAATGTTCACTTGATTTTGTTCACTTCACTCAGCATGTAAATCTTTCCAGGTTTTTTAAAAAATCCACCAGCTCATCATTTCTTATAGCACAATGGTATTCCATTACATTCATACACACCACAACTTGTTCAGCCATTCCCCAATTGATGGGCATCCCCTCAATTTCCAGTTCTTTGTAACCACAAAAAGCACTGCTATAAATATTTTTGTACATGTGAATCCCTTTCCAT
The DNA here is from genome assembly GCF_900497805.2 of Vombatus ursinus. Classification (NCBI taxonomy): domain Eukaryota; kingdom Metazoa; phylum Chordata; class Mammalia; order Diprotodontia; family Vombatidae; genus Vombatus; species Vombatus ursinus. The sequence continues at coordinate 21,205,148 of NW_020954551.1, read as the reverse complement.
TTTTTCTGATCTCTTTGGGATAATAGACCTAGTAGTGGTATTGCTGGATCAAAGAGTATCCAGAGTTTTTATAGCCCTTTGGATATAGTTTCAAATTGCTCTCCAGAATGGATCAGTTCACAACTCCATCAGCAATGCATTGGTGTTCCAATTTTCCCACATCTTCTCCATCATTTATCATTTTCCTTTTCTATCATATTAGCCAGTCTGATAGATGTGAGTGAGGTGGTGCCACAGAGTTGTTTTAATTTGTATTTCTCTAATCAATAGTGATTTAAAGCATTTTATATGATCATAGATAGCTTTAATTTTTTCATCTGAAAACTGCCAGTTCATGTCCTTTGACCATTTATCAATTGGAATAAGTTGATGTTTAGATAGTGTTTGAAATTTTGTGACACGTTTTATATATATATGTATATATACACATACATATGTATATATATACATACATACATACATACACACACACACATACACACACACACACACTCACACATATAGATCCTCCAAAAACTGGTTGTAGTGAGTTCTGGTTCACAGAGGTAGCATGTCTCTGAAGTTAAATTTGTACCTGGGGCTTCCTGACTGCAGGTATAATCATCTCCTACTCATGCTGTTCCCTACAATTGAGAAGCAGCGTTATGCAATGGAAAAAGGATATGTACTTGGCATTAGAGGACCTGGGTTCACATCCCAGCTTCTATTTATTACATTCATGTTTGGACAAATCACAACCTCTGTAGGCCTCAGTTTCTCCATTCGTAAAATAGAAGGCCTCACTTCAAAGATACCTTCTACTGCTAAATCTATGATCCTCATAAAATTTGTGATCTCACCATGTTAATAGCTCTGAACTCTGTAGTGTTTAAAGATGTTCTCCAAGCCACTTTCATACCCTAAAAGTTCAGCACCTTAGATTTTGTGAAGTTAATGCAACATAACTGCTCCCCCATTTCCAGAGATCAGGAGAGCTAGAAAGTAACGCAACATAGACAGGCAGCTAAGTGGTGCAGTAGATTGTTGGGCTTAGATTCATGAAAACCTGGGTTTAATTATGTCCTTGGACACTTGTGTGACCCTGAGCAAATCACTTAACCACAGTTTGCCTCAGTTTTCTTCCTCATGTTTAAAATGAGGATAATAATGATAATAAGCTCTCTTTAAATGTTAGTTATTATGACCTCATTTTTGTAGATAAGGACATTCAGGCACAGAGAGATTCATTCTGTTGTCCACATTCTTAAAACCTGGTCCTCAGGCTCTAAATCTCTTTTCACTATGCCACTTAACTCATACTTTTTTAGGCCAAGGAAATTTGGTGGAAGAAGCCTGTATCTTTATATCACATTTAAAAATTGTAGTTTAAAACACTAACTTAAAAGTCTGTACAGCTTTCAATATACCACAGAAGGCCACTATATTGCCATATATGGGTAATAGCCTGAGTTTTAGGAGGCAGTTTGGTTCAATGAAATGATCAGTTGTGTGTTGCTTTGCATATGAGGTCTTTCTTTCCAGAATGAATTCTCAAATAAACATAAACAGCTTATAGATGTAATAGCTAACATTATCATAGTGCTCTAAAGTTTGTACAGTGCTTTGCAGGTTTTATCTCATTTCATTCTCACAACAACTCTTTGAAGTGTTATTATCTCCATTTTATAAATGAAGAAATTGAGGCTGAGAGGTTATATAATTTGCCCAGAGTCACACAACTAGTAATTTGAACTCCGGTCTTCCTTACCCCATTTCCAACATTCAGTATGCCACCTAACTTAGAAAAAGCAAAATTCCCCACCACTCTGGAAAAAGAAAGGGCAAGAGGAAGGGAAATGGGAAGAAAAAAGATGAATTGAACTTTTTGCCATGATTTGATTTAAATTCTCTGTTCTCGGGGTGGAGTTGTTTGACTATTGAAAACTAGCAACATCCGTCTAATCCTCAGAATCTAATAAAGATTCCGTCGGTACAAAATCGTTATCCTTGGGCAGAAAGAGAACCAATTCAATTATGATGTTGGCTGAAAAATTGAAAGGTTTTTTAACTTGAGGGTGGAAAAGTTGTAGTACATATTAAAATGGTGACTACAAAACTCAAGCATCCAGGCTAAAAAATACTAATATGTTCCTTTGTTACCCTCTAATTCTTATGATTCATGGAAGCCTCCAGCCAATGAAACTAGTGCTAAATTTCAGTTGCATTTAAAAAAAATAGCAAAGAAATGAATCGTAAAGTTATTAACATTCATGTCTAGTTGTATTATTAAGCTGTACACATCAAATTGAGTAGTACGAAGAGAGAAATGCCATAATGAAGTCAAGCAGCATTTAATCAGAAGATTTTTTAAAGGTCACCAGAGCATCGGACGCTACCCTTCCATGCATGGCAGCAATTGGAAAGAAATAACTGATGTAAACCAATAAGAATAAATTTAATAAATGCCTCGAGTAGTGTTTCTGTTAACGAAAAAAATGTGCCTGAGTCTAATACTGGAAGTCAAACCAACAATTCCACACCCAAATTATAGAATGCAGCTGCCTTAATTAAGGCAAGATTAACAAGCAGATAGATGTCTCATATGAAGATGCTTGGGCTGCTCCAAGAGCTATGCCATGGTATCATGCATACAGTCAGCCTTGGAGTCCTGACAACGTAATCCTAGTTCCTCCTACCACACATACCAACCGTGTGACCCAGGGCAAATCACTTAGCCTTTAATGCCCCCAGACAACTTTTCTGAGATTATAAATTTCAGTGAAGAGACTGATTAGCATTGCTAGAAGGAGTTTCTTTCTTCTCTGGGAGTTCCTCACACTAAGGAGATTGTAGGTCAATTCTCACCCCAATTCCCTAAATAAACAAATTTTAAAACCCCACTACCCTTTTTAAGTTGCTCTGTATCCGTTAGTAGGCAAAGTACAGGCCCTTCCACAGATTTAGAAAGAACTTATTTTAATTTAGTTTTTTCTCTTTTTATTGGCTAAGGGAGCAATATGGTGTCCAATTTAAATAACCAATGATTTATTAATATATTTCTACTTGTAGTAGCATGCTGTAGGCTTCAGGACAAGTAGTCTCATTTTACTAGTTATGCTTGAGCATTTGAGCCCTTTAAATATTTCATATTTACAGTTTAAAGACTTACATTCCCCCCTCCCTCAGTCCCTCCCTCATACTTTATTCTGGGGCTTCAGTCAGTGAGAACAAAGAAAATGGATGTGTCACTAAGTATCTGGCTGCACATCTTGCCGTGCATTGTTATATTGCTTTAAAAAAAAATCTATCCACATGAAGGTTACACTCCTGATTTGGAAGTGATTACTATCTATGTGGTCAAGAAGACTGACATAGGACCAGGATTTTGCTAACTTGGTTTCCCAGACTGAGATTTTTTAAAATTTATTTACGGTTGGAATGGCTGTTTATGACATCAGCCTTTGGACTTGAATTTAACCCATTGTCTGTTTGAGAGAAAGCATTGACTCAGAGCTCGTGTCAGGCTGGTCTCTGTCTATTGTTGTTTCCTAGGAGTTTGTGGATACTTCAGCTATGTTTGACACATGTTCTTGTAGTCTTTTTTCCCTCCCTCCCTCCCTTTTTAATTTCATCTGCCACATATCACCAGATAAAAGCTGTTTGTCTGTACTGATGCCATCACCTCTCTAGACATGTCCAGTTATGGAGAGCTACGCTGTTGTCTCTTAGTACTTCGATGGATACACTATCTCAGTGATGTCCTGGTGCTCCATCCGGGTCTTCTAATCCTGTGCCATTGTTACCCACATCTTTCTGTCAATCCTCCAGCACAATTCTACCCAATGCAATGGTGATGACTCAGGTTCTTTTAAGATATTTTGACTATCAGTGCAACAATTGGTCTGTATATCTGTTATCTTCCACTCTTGAAATGTTCACCAATTAATCAACACATTTTATTAAGAACCTTCTCTGTACTAGAAGGTACACTGTGTAAAAGCAAAATCAAGACAGCCCCTGTTTTCATGGAGCTTACAGTCTAATAGGGGAGACAATACATGTTGAAGAGTGATGGCGAGAGAAGGGAATTGTGGGGAGAGTCATAATGATAATGAGTGAAGCCACAGGGCAGGTCATTGTCATGTTCCTTCCAAAAGTAATGGTAGTATTGATTTTATTACTGTTCCTACAGCAAAAAATGGAAAGAGGAGGTGAGGAATAGGCAATACAGGGCAGATGGGAAAAGAGCAAGTGCTGGTTCAGAATGTAGGATTCTTCCCTCTTAACCTTTGGCCAGCATTTTTATATTTTCTATCCTATTTCAAGTTTGTTGATTCTATTCAATTTGATAAACATTTGTTAAGTACCTACTATGTGCCAGGACACTATGCTAAATGCTAGGGATAGAAATAAGAAAAAGAAAGATGGCTCCTGCCCTCAAAAAACATAATCTAATGAAGGAAGACAATACACAACAGGAAGGTGGAAAGCAACAGAAGAAACTATGGGGTACCTGGCAAAGGGGCATCTTGTTCTGTGGAGTTGAAATCAAGCAGAGCTGCAGATGGAAAATGAAGAGCTATGTCCTTAAAGTTGGATAAGAATAGAAGTAGATTTCTGGGAAATGATTCTCAATGACTGGCAGAAATCAAGGTGGTTGTTGTTCAGTCATGTTCAATTCTACCTGACCCCATGGGCTTTGGCAAAGATACCAGAGTGGTTTGCAATTTCTCTCTCCAGTGTGCCCCCATTTTATAGATAAGGAACTGAAGCAAGTAGGGATTAATGACTTTCCCAGGGTAACCCAGCTAGTAAGAAATAAAGGAGAAAGACCATATATAGGAGCCTGCAAAAATCAACTACAGTTGAGTTCAAACATTCACCTCCCTTGGTACTGAGTTTGCTGAGTAACTCTTTCTCTGGACACTAGTTTCTATTAGTGAGAGTAATCCAACTACTCTGTTTAATCTCATGAGTCAGGGCTATTTAGACCGGCTTCTTGGCATGCAAAGAGATTCTAAATCCAACCCTAACAGTTCACACTGATAACCCTACATATCATGGTAGTAAGTCAACACCGGCTGAAAGTAAAAGGGGGAAAAGACTGTGAGTGTAGAATGAGACAAAAAATATGGTTTTTTGGACATGTCCAAAGTAGCAATTTGTTTTCATTGATGATACCTGTTTGGAATGGGTTTTGTTTTTCTTTATTCTCAATTGGGGGAGATGGTGGGAGAATGAAAAGGTGAGATTTTGCTAATTAAAAAATAAAATAAAATAAAAGTTTAAAAAAACATAAAGGAAAGGTCCTTGTCAACAAAGCCTAGTACAAAACTACAGAAGATTGGGATTTTATCTTTAAATTGCTTTTGAATTGTGTGAAGTTAGGCATTCAGTTAATACCTTAGAGAGGTATCAATGAAAGTCTCCTGGAAATTGGGTTTATTGGTTGATAATAATTTAACCAGAGTTAGCCCATTAAGAGAGCTTGACATTTAACTTGCAAAACTAAGCAGGAAGTTAGATATTTTCTAGGTGAGGCATTTAGGTGTCTGGAAGTCAGTCAGTCAGTAAGTCAGTATCAATAGTTTGGCCAAGTTCATTACTTTTATCATTTAGGGAACCTAGGTAAGTGGTTTTGAGCCTGCTTTGACAGAGGCTCATTAAAAGCAACCAAGATCTCACACCAATGATTTGTGGAACAGAAGGGAGACTGAAGATTCTGGGAATGTCTGTAATAGGCATCCTGGTTTCCAGAGCAAAGTTTATCTCTTTCTTTTGAGTTTCTAACCTTGGGAGAGAGAAATGACCAAGGGCAAAGGTTGTAGAGAGAGAGAAAAAAAAACAAACAAACCTTCCACTGCCTATTGAAAGCAGAGTTATCTCTTCCTACAACCGAAATAGCTCAAATAATTCTAAATTTCCTGATTAGAGACTGACAAGGTCAAAATTGGAGTTATGAAACAGAAAAGATAACACCTCTTAACCCTATTCCCTCTGAAGAAGAAAAGAATGTATCCTAACAGAGTTGGTTTAGTATTTTATTTGTGTTTCTTAGAATGAGTTAGAATATGCATAACTTTGTTCTTTCTTCTATTTGTGTGTTGAGGATGGGTGTCAGGGAGTGTGGCACACGATAAGATTTAGACCTGTTCAGTATAAAGTAAAAATAGCCCTTAATTAAATTAGATTTTTTAATGTGAATTTTTCATAAATGAAGCTTCTCTGAACTATCTGATTGCATTAAAAAAAGCACAGGGTTTTTTTTTTTAATATGACCAGTCAGGGAGGAGAAAAAAATAGAACAATATAATGCAAAAATGCAGAAAAAAAGCTCTCTTGTTCTCACAATTTGTTGCATTGAAAATAAAAAGGGACAAAATATATGTCTCAAAAGCAAGTTAGATACAATCTTTATTAATGTGGATTTCTAAATTGTGATGACAATGAGTTTTGACTGCTTTTATATGCTGCATTAACCTAGTGAAGTTGTCTTGGTTACACCCTTGCAGGGATTCTTAGATTGGGGAACTTTTGAAATTTGTGTACAAATGCACCCAGATGGGGTAGCATTCTTTCCTTGCTCCCCTTCCCTCCCCTCCTCTTTTTTTACATCCTCCTGTCAAAACTATGAATGTCCACTGTGATAGGGATGGTGTTTGTGGAGCACAGAAATGCATTTATGTTTCTAATGTGTCTTTCCTTCTGTGGATCTAAAATAAGCAAGCCTTAAAATAAGGAAAGGCATTTAACCTCTAAGCAAAATTGTATTAGGGACTGATTTATGTTTAGACCTGTTTAAGTTAATTCTTTCATGCTAGTAGCTATCTGATTGAACTAATTTTCATTTTTTAAACCATAATTTGTGTGTTACACTTACAAAGTGTCTAGTCTAGCCAAAGGCATTTTTCTGTTCTCTGTCACTTGATTCTATTTCCTGAAAATCTTATTGTATCAGGAGCAATGACTTTAAGCCCACAAAAGCCCCTTGCTATAGTAATTCCCACTTACCCAGCTCCACACCAGTGATTTGCGGGGACTTCTAAAACTTTTTCTAATTAAATCTCACCAATACAATAATCCTAAATTGTTCACAGCAGCCATTGCAAAGAAGAAACGCATCAGGTGCCCCTTCTCACTGGCAAAAGATTGTTTGATATTTCCAACTTATATACCATGATATGTCAAGAGTTAGGTTTGGACAAAAATACAAAAGACTTTGGGAAGTCTGATTGTGAAGAAATGCCTGTGACAGAAAGATAGCCTTCACAAATTTCTAGCTTTTAGTATGTTTTAAAAATGTTCTCCAAACATTATATATTTTTTCACTTTTAAATCTCAGGCTTCTTGTGAATGAATGGCCCTCTGAATTTTGTAAATTTTTTATAAAATATTAGGACTTTTATTTTTTTTAACAATTTCCCTTCAAAGAGAGTACCTATAGATGTCTTGCACTCCCAACCTTTTTCCGTTATCAAATCGTATGGCAATTCACTAGGAGCTGATTTGATCCTACATTCACTCAGACCTTCTGTTGACTTTGCTCTGCAATAATGAGTAGGCAGAGCCTTCTTTTTAGAACATCTAGACTAGTGAGTGAGAAGACTATAAGTATGGCTTCATAGTGCCTCTGTCCCAGTTCCAACTCCCCTCTTTCCCACAAGGATATGAAAGTATTTCCTATTAACCAGGAGTGACTAGAGTCTAAGTTCCTGAAAGACTAGGGCCATATATTATTGTTTCCTTTTTAATAATAGTGGTTATAAAATGCCAAGCCCACTTCCCAAATCTTTGAGCCATATTTCCCCCATCATCATTGCCATTGTAACCATCTCCTTCCAAAACCCAACATGGAATGAACATCCCAGGAATGAAGGAAACAAACATTTCTTAAATGCCTAATGGGTTCCAAGTGCTTTATAAATATTATCTCATTTGATTCTCACAACTCTGAGAAGTGCTATTATTTATTCTCATTTTACACGTAAGGAAACTGAGGCAAACAGAGGTTAGATGACTTGTCCAGAGTCATACACCTAGAAAGTTTCTGAGGACAGATTTGAACTCGCGTCTTCATGACTCTGAACCCAATGCCCTATCCATCCTACACACTCTTAGATGGAAACTAGAAACTTGGTACAATGTATTACAGTTTTCATGCTCATGTTAACTTCAGCATTGTTTTGATTAAAATCTTGTCCCTTCTGGATTATACAGTATCACAACTATTAAACAGAAGCCTGTGTGGCCTATGTAGCTATCTGCCAACCCTTATGGGTAGACAATATAAATAGAGAGCTCTGGGCAGTGGAGGATGTGATACATTTCATCTCCTTTAGAGTGCATTTCAGTGGCATGGCCGCCCTCTCTTCTACTCCCCTTAGAAACCCTTCAATAAACTCTCTGTACTTTCCCCAGCTAGATAGAAGCCTTGCCAAAACTGCCTTCGCTTTGTAAAAGCTACCTTTATAAAAATCAGAACTCTATTGCTATAGCCTGTTCAAGACTTTCCCCTATTATTTCCATATAAGTTCTGACCATATCATGTCCTCTTTCCAATTTAACATTTTTATCAATATTTTTTTATATCAGAATCCATTATGAAAGGGATGTGGCAATTCATATAAGAATGAGCACACAAGAGCTGGGCACTTTTCAAAAAGACCTGGCTAATTCCAATGCACATGGATGACGGATGCTTTCAAATGACTATCATACAGTATGCTACAGTTGTAAACCAATTCCAAAACCTGCCGATATTGACGTTAACTTGAGAATAATTGTACCCCACTTTTGTGGTAGTAGTGAAATTTGCAGTATGAGGTAGAACCTCTTGAGATTTTAAATTTGACTTTCATCTATTGCTTATAATCTCTGGTTGAATCCAAGTAAAAGTGTCTGTACTGCTAAGTCAACAATCTACCATGACCTGGAAAATGCCAACAGCTGCCCATAAGGAGTGATGCCAAGTAACTGAATGTTACAATCAGCCCAGTGGCTAGAAGAAAGGTGAGAGAAGGCTGCCTTATGAAATGAATGCAGGGGTCTTCTTTATTTAGTTTCCCAATTTGTTAATTCTCCTTTGAAGAAAAGGCTAACCTTTCATATTCCTCAAATAACGTATAATGCTATTGCAGTAATAAGCCAGTTCAAAAGGTATGTATGATCTTACCTGGGATAAAACACACCTGAGGGAGTTTTGTCCCATCACGTAGCAAGATGGCCAGTGGCTAGAACACTGGACCTGGAATCAGGAAGACCTGAGTTCAAATCTGGCTTCAGACATTCACAAGCTGTGTAACCCTAAGCAAGTCATTTAACCCCCATTTACCTCTGTTTCCTCTTCCGTAAAATGCAGTTAACAAGACTTTATGTTACAGGGTTTTTGTGAGAATCAAATGAGACAATAATTGTAAAGCACTTAGCAGAGTGCTTGGTACATAGTGAGCATATGTAAAGTTATTATTATTATTATCATCATCATCATCATCATCATCATCATCATTACTGTTACTATTATTTTTATGCCTATGACAGGTCAGTCAGTGACATTCAGACACAGACCTTATAGAAAAACTTGATTGCTGTTAGAACCACACCCTTCTTCCTCCTTTCAAAGGAAATTCCTCTGGTCCCTGCAGGACCAATTCAGAGACTTTATTATGGATTTTGGTGTCATGATTTTCGTGCATCTCTGAACTCCTAATTCTGAGGATTCTTTGTGCTACCACATGGTGTTGTGAAGCTTAAACAAAGAAAACAGTGATGTGCTTTTGTCTGGGAACCAATTTGTAGGACCCCCAAATCCTCTGTCCTGATTCTGCTGCTATCTTAGAATGTCCCGGAATAGCCTTATCTTATACCCTTCAACATGTTTTCTATGACACCAAATTTAACATTAGACAAAGATTTCAAGGAGTGCAACATGTCAGGGAATGCAAATCTTTAACTTTGCATTCCTTTTCATGTTTGTTGTCTTGTACTTTCTATGATTCCATTTTATTATGTATGTGATTTTTCTTCTTAATATTTTGTAATTTTACATATCCTTCCTTGAGAAGGATGCTAGATAAATATAAGTGAATCTTGTTACTTGCTATAGAATACAGAGGGTGTCCTAAAAATCTTAGTTTATGGTGCTAGAACTTAAAATGCACTAAGAATTTTGCAACATTTTTGTATGGATGCATATGTACATTTGTATATAGAGACATATTGCTAAGAGAGTTTTCTTTTTATCCCTTTGTTATGGGAAGATTACCATCCCTTACTTATGGAATCTGATTTAGCATTTCGTTTGTAGAATCATGATGGGTATGCTCACTTAAAAGTCATTCTCCTGGTACTTGCTGGTGAATAGAGCACTGGAACTAGAGTCAAGAAGACCATAGTTCAAATCTACCATCAGACAATAGTTGTGTGACCCTGGGCAAGTATCTAAACCTCTGCCTGACTCAGTTTCCTGAACTGTAAAATGGGGATAATAATAGCATCTACCTCCCAGAATTGTCATGAAGATAAAATGAGACATTTGTAAATCACTTTGCAAACCTTAAGGTCTGGTACAAATACTAGTTATGTATCTTATAAGTATTATTGTCCTTTTTTTTTCTTTTATCTAAAGCTCACTGAAGACTTTTATTCTTTGTCAAGCAGTAACTTCATTAATAAAATATCCATCTGGGCCTAAATGATCTTATAGCACCTGACATCACAAATAAGATCTTTTGTGTCCCTCTTTTGAGTCAGCCTTGAGTGAATTGAGGAACATTTCATTCCCATAATCATAATTCCACTCTTAATACAAAAGTATCAAAGCATACCATTTTGTGAGTACTATAAGTGGAGTGGAGAGTTTTGATTGATTGACTCATTTGACTTCAACTAGCATATTTCTATAGGAAGAAATATCAAATTATAGCTATTTTTGTCCTCTACTAAAGATCTTTCTTCTACATGATGAGGGTTTACTTTTAATAAGTTGAAATAATCACCCTTCTTTTTTTTTCTTTTGGGAATGAACAGAAGTTTTTTTTCTACTTTATACCTCGGTTCTTTTTGGACTTTGTGCTCTCATTTGCCAATTTTTTTCCATAATATTTCAAAGCTCAAGTTCATCACATTATCAAAATTCTTTATAAGCACCATAAAAGCTTAAAGCATAGTCTCACATAGAAGAAGTCATAGGATGTGAGTTTACATGAGAAATTTCAGTTTTAATTCATTAACCTCCATACCTAGTGATGTTGAAATATTGGCTAAATTATGCTTCTCTTTAAGAATAAGTATGTGCAAACAAGCACAAAAATAATCTAACTTGACTCAAAAATCAAACTAATAAGTCCTGCAGGGAAATATTATATTGAAAGCAGATTATGATTAAAGTTTCAAAGAAGAATCTTGAGAATGATATGAAAGATGCAATTACCATCCACAACTTCAGGGAAGGGTCAGTCCTGCTTGTAGGTGGCATGAGAGTAGATTGGAATGGGGAAAAGAAGAGAATTAAACATCATAGAATCACAAGAAAGTAATAGAAGGAAGGAGTCAGGCTGATGATATAGGCACTTTATTTTTAAGAGGGAAATCATATAAAATATTTAATAAATTTGATTCAATAAAATTTTGTTGCAAAGCACTGCAAAGTTGCTGTAGGGGGTTTATATTTTCAGCCAGTTAATCAGTCAGCAAGCATTTATTAAACACTAACTATATGCCAGACATTATGCAAAATACTGGAAATAGAAAAGCAAAAAAAATTGTCTGTGTCCCAAGGAAGTTGCATGGCAATGGGACAGATAACATCTAAATAACAATGTATCTACCAAGCTATATACAGAATAGACACTAAAAGTTTCAGGAAAAAGGCTAGGAAGACCTCCAGGAGAAGATGGGATTTGAGCTGAGTATTTTAAAAAATTTATTTAGAATTTTATTTTTCCCCAACTAGATGTAGAAACAATTTCTAACATTTGTTTTTTTTTTTTAACATTTTGAGTTCAAAATTCTCTCCCTTCATTCTTCTTCCCCCACTCCAATGCATTGAGAATACAAGCAATTTGTTATAGGTTATACATGTGTAGTCAAGTAAAACATATTTCCATATTAATCATGTTGTAAAGGAAAACATAGACCAAAAAAAAAACAAATAAGAAAGTAAAACATGTGAAAAGAGTATGCTTCTCTTTGCATTCAAACTCCACTGTTTCTCTGGGAATGGATAGCATTTTTTCATCATAAGTTCTTCACAGTTGGCATGGATCATTGTATTGCTAAGAGTAGCCAAGTCATTCACAGTTGATCATCTTACAATATTGCTGTTACTGTGTACAATGTTCTCTTGGTTCTACTCATTTCATTTTGCATCAGTTCATGTAAGTCTTTCCAGGTTTTTTTCTGACAGCATCCTATTGAACTTAGTCTTTTTTTTCCTGGTAGGCAATGGGGTTAAGTGACTTGCCCAGAGTCACACAGCTAGTAAGTGTTATGTGTCTGAGGCTGAATTTGAACTTAGGTCCTCCTGAATCCAGGTCTGGTGCTCTATCCACTGCACCACCTAGCTGCCCCTGAACTTAGTCTTGAAAACAGACAGGGAAAGTAAGAGCCAAAGATGGGAGAGATCATTCAAAATACAGAGAAGAGTCAAAGTAAAAGCCAGGAGTCTAGAGATGGAATGTTGTGTGTGAGAAACAGGAATGTAGCTGGATCATTAAGTGTGTAAAGGAGAGTAAAAAGACTGGAGAGATAGGATGAGATGAGGTTGTGAAAGGTTTGAAATGCTAAACGAGCATTTTATGTTTGATCCTGGAGGTAAAAAGTTGGAGTTTACTGAGTTTACTGAGTAGGAGATTGGGGAAAGGGGTGAGATGGTTACGCTTATACTTCTAGAAAATCACTTTGGCAGCAAAGTGGAGAATGTATTAGAATGGGGAGAGATTAGATGCAAGAGACCAGTTTTAAGTATATTACAAAAAATCCAGTTTGAGGCAATGAGAGTTCTATATTAGAGTGGTATCTATGTGAGTTGAAAGAAGGGTGTATAACAGATGTTGCAAAAGTATAGATGATGAGATTGACACCAGATTGGATATTTAAGGAAAGTGAGTAAGTCATCAAGAATGACACAGATATTGTGAGAGTGGGTGACTGGCAAGTAATGGTGCTTTCAACATTTATGTGGAATATTGGGAAGAGTGGAAAGTTTGGGAGAAAAATGATGAATTTTGCTTTAGAGATGACGAGTTTGAGATGCCTATGTGATATACAATTCAAGATTTCTTAAAGGCAGGTGGTGATGTAGCAGAGCTCATGAGAGGGGTAATCACTAGATATATAGATATGGGAGGCATCTGAAAAGAAATTATGATTGAACTCATGGAGGTGATAAGCTCATCAAATGAGAGAGTAAAGAAGAAGATGAGAGGGTTGAGGACAGAGCTTTTGGGGTCACTGGCTATTAATAGACACAGCATGGATAAAGATGTAGCAAAGAAGACTGCCAAAGAGTGGTCAGACAGGGAGGAAGAGAATAAGGAGAGAACAGAATAAGTAAAATCTAGAGAGGAGAGATTATCCAGGAGGAGATGATCAATAGTATGAAAGGCTGTAGAGAAGTCAAGAAGAATGAGGACTGAGAAAATGTTATCAGATTTGGTGGTTCAGAAATTGTTGATATTTTGTATTTAGTACATAGATTTAGAATTCAAAGGAATCTTGTAGATTAGGATCCTAATTTTATAGATGAGGAAACAAGAACAAAGAGGGAAAACCAATTTCCTAAGATCACAGAGATAATAAATATTAAAGTTGGGGTTTGAACTCGGGTTCTCCGGTGTCCAAATCCAGCATTCTGCTGTAATGTGGAAGAGAAATAAGACATGAGAAATAAGTAATATCTTGGGGATATTACACTATATTAGGTAACATAGAATAGTGGACTGACTTCTCCAGGCTAGTGTTTACATCTCATCTTCTTTTGAGTACTGCTCCTTGCTTTTCCCAAGCCCATTAACTTAGCTTACTAGTGGGCCCCTCCTGGTTTGTAGACATTGGCTCTCCTTCCTGACCCTGGATTCCTCAGCATTCAAGTGTATCAGATAGAGTCCCATTTTTTAATCACTATTCCCTGAAAATAGCAAAGGGTCCTTTATTTTAGGTGCTTTGAAGGACTTTTTTAAACTCCAAAAGGAAATATGTCAAGCAGTCACAACTACTATCAAAATTAAAAAGATAAAATTTTATATTGACCTTTCCCATTATTCCATGTTGTCCTACCTTCCTCTTATTGTTGCTAGATATTGTTCTTAAAATCTTCCTCTTGTCTGATTGAGATAATTTCTCAGACCTAGGTTTCATTTGACAATGTGATCCATGTTTTCTTCAGTCTTTAGCTCTGGGTGGATGCTGAAGAATGCTCTTCTACTTCTTCGCTCAGAGATAATGGACTCAAGATGCAGAACAGGACATAGATATTTGGGTATGTATAATGTAGGAAAGTATTTTGCTTGACTATGCATAGTTGTTACAAGGGCATTATTTTCTTTTTTCTCCAACATGGAGGGGGAAGGAAGTTGGAAGAAGAGCAAATACATGCTTGATCATTTAAAAAAGCAAAAGGCTTCCACTTCTTTGCAGACACCTCCCTCCTTTGCACCGCATTGCTTGTGCTTGCTCACTCAAGTTCAACTCGTCTCTACTCCATTTACAAAGACACGGGAAGGAATATTGTATTTGCCTATTTGCTTCCCAAATGAGAAAGACCATCCCTTATGAACTCCGTGAAACTTGTCCCTTAGAAAGGATACTCTTGTCTGAAGGCACCAACCTACAGGGAACTGTTTCACTAAGCTCTCTATCTTGGCTAACTTGAACCAATTCGGTTAGTTTAATTTATTTTTGAAATCATCTTCTCTATCACATGGCCCTAGGTTAACATCCAGACAACCTCTCTGGTAAAGGCTAGGTCATAAAATTGTCTAAACCAGTAGGGTCAAACTCAGATAGAAACAATGGTCATTAAACCGTACATAAAAATCCCTGCAGAGGCATATTGATTCAGAAAACCACATAATAATATTATCTATGTTACAAGATTTTTTTTATTTCTAAAATGTTTCTCAATTGTATTTTAATCTGCTTCAACACTCCCCACCTCCCCCCGGGAAGACTGTAGCCCAAGTGCTACAGAAGGCTGCATATTTGACATTTCCTATCGAACTCATTATTATGTAGCTGGGATGCCCTTTTGAGATTGAGATTCATTTGTGTGGACCACAAATTCTTATTTCAGTGGGCATATGGATCTGGGATTATCACCTGCATAAATATCTTAGTTGAACCTATGATAGCTGAGAGAAGAAGAAGAGGAACAAGGACAAAACCTTAGTTGGGGGGCACCCAAGGTTTGTTAGGTATGAACTAGATGAAGATCCAGTAATAGTCCATTATATTTATGTAACACAATTTGTTTAGCCATTCCCCAATAGATGAACATCTACTTTGTTTCCTTTTCTTTGATAACTTGAAAAGTGCTGCTATAAATATTTTGATGTATATGGAGCCTGTGTATTTTTGAGTAACTTCCTAAGGGTGTATTCCTAGCAGGGGAATCTCTGGAACAAAGGATATGAGCATCTTATTCAAACTGATAATTAATATGAAATCCACTTTAATGGATAAGAAACATTCCAGGTTCCCAAGTCTCCTTGAAAACTTAAATGAAATTTAGTGGTCAGATATAAAATGTTGGGTTGCAGTAGAGCTATATGGTTTTCTTCTTTGTCTGAGATTCTGTGACCTATCTTTTTGGGTTTTATTCTTGTTACTCATGGGAAAATTGGCCTGTGTGCTTTTTTCTTGTAAAAATATTACCTTTATCAAGAATGTAATCTCTTGTCTGGTAGGTTATATGAAATAAACAGAGTGCTACATGAAGAGGTTTTCTTTTTCCTCGGCATTTTGCTCATTAAATATAAGAATAGAGATGCAATTACAACTCATAATCTGTGTTTTCACCATGGTATCCCAACAGATACAGACATCTGATTAAACTCCCATCTTTCTCTGAATTTATACGCAATGTATTGTAAAGGAAAGAATGAAAGAAAGAATGAAAGAGCCTAGCTATTACTGGATTGAGGTTACCCTGACTGTTTGGTTGCCTGAAAAGGATAAAATAAGAATGGCCATTATCAGAAGGGAACAGTTGTCAGTGTAGGATAGGATCTAGTTTCCAACTGAGGCCAGTGTCAGGCATTTCATAAGAAACAGCATCAATTCCACTTACCCTTTATCCTGCTAGCTCACTGTGGATAGCTAGTTTGAAGGAGACACAAAGGCCCAGAGCAAAAGACAGATAAAGAAGAACTTTCTATTCTAGAAATATGTGCATAACTCAAGCCAGATTTGTACCCAAGGTAGCAAAAAGCCAAACACTGAACTCCAATGAGCTCATACCATGTATAAGGTGTCATTGTCATCTTCTCAGTTGTAGGCCCCTTTTCTTTCTTAAAAAAAAAAAAATAACAGCTGAAATGTCATCCAATTTTGAGCCCTGCAGTGCCCTGGGAATATATATGCAGAGTGCAGTCTTCAAGAACACCTACATTTTTTTTTCCTGAGGTGCTCCAGCTAATTAAAATTAGATCAGTTGGTGCAAGGGTTTGGAATTTTTCTACATAAATCACAGCAGGAATTTCAACTTTAGTGCAAGTACCAATGGAACAAATTGAAGGGCAGAGGTGAGAGAAAAAAAAAAAACATTCTCAAGATGTCAAGCGAACAAAGAAAAAAATTATAATGGCTACCTGCCAAGCAGATTGGGTAAATGAAGCCATCCACTATTTCAAGTCCAATACTTGAGAAATAAAGCTGGGCTTAGAGTCAAGAGGCCCACGGTGAAAAATGGGCTCAAATAGGTACTAGCTGTGTGACCCCCTGGCCAAGTTAATTAACTTCTCTTTGCTTGCTTTCTTCGTTAGTAAGATGGAGATAATCATAATTGAAAAACTTTATAGTTGTAAGAAGGAAAGCATTTCATAAATGTTATATCTGTCTTACAGATGCAAATAATTGTTAATATAGTCACAAACCAGAATTTGGTTGGCCTTGGTTAATCCATCCTACATTGGATTTAGCATCTTAATGACTTGCCTCATTTATTTACCACTGCTCTGTATTTTTTCTTAGCTCTGCTTCCTTTTGGTTACTAAAGGAGAAGTTTGCTGAAAACAAAAATTAGAGCTATGTGAAATTTCATAGGATCCTGGCTCCAGAACTGGAAGACGCTTCAGAGGTGATCCATTCCAATCTCTTCATTTATCAGAGAGGAAATCGCAGTCCAGTAGGGTGACATGTTCAAGCTTAAACTTTGGTATTATATAGCAGAGCCCAGATCAAGCTCTGTGGACCATAGATTATGAGCTGTAAGACATGTTAGAGGTCCTCTGGTTGAGCTTTTTCATTAAACATATGAAGAAACTTTGGCTCAAACAAGTAAAGGAATTTGCCCAGAGTCACCCAATGTTTAGGTGTCAGAGGTAAGGTTTAACCTGTGTTTTCCTGATTGCAAGTAGAAAACTGTCCACTGTACCACGCTGCCTAACCTTTAGCAACCCATCTCTTTTGCTCTTTCTTTTGTTCCTCTTCCCCAGTTTCCTGAGTTCCAAGCATTCCCATGCTGTCCTGTGGCTACCTCCAAACAGCTCTATTATTCCCATTTTAGATAGTAATAAATAGTTGACAATAAAACTTATAACTGATACTCATATGGTCCTTTAAAGTTGCAAGGTACTTTGCAAACTTTAACCTATTAACCATGTTTTCTCAGTCCTTTCTAATCAGAAAATGATTCTCCTTGGCAAAGCAAACAGAAGAAAGCAAGGATTGAGTGGTTATGCCTTCTCTTTGTTGTCAGTTTTCATTGCCTAATCCATCCCATGAACTGCCCCATACCTCATTTCACCTTCCTCTTTTCCCCAATAGAGCTACAAAAACATTTTTAATTAATCAGTTTCTTTTCCAGCCTCTTCATTCTGAGCTTTAGCACTCCTGATGATATTCTTAGAATACTTTTGTGTGCACTCACTGTTACCTTCTCCTTTTTTCCATCTTATGTATGGCTTCTAAAGATCTAAGTTAGTTAGAGATTTCTCTCCCTATCCATGCATATTGGTCTGTTTAGCTATATCTTGTTTTCCATCCTCTGGAATTGCTTTTCATTGAATCTTAAGAGTTTCATTCTTGAGAGTTCCCCTTTCATCCTATTCTGTCTTTACTTCCTTATTCTTCACTTTCTATGTCCTAAGCTATTGTTACTGCTTATCCTTTACTTTCTATGTCTAATCATTTATCAAGTTGCATTGATTCTATTTCTGCAACGGCACACCCACAGCCATTCCTAGTTTTAACTATTATGATGACCACCCTGGCATTGACTCAAATTTCTATCACTATAGTCCCCTTCAACAGTCTCCTAACTGAGATGCCCACCCTTAGACCCTGTTTGCTCAACCTCAGTTTATCTTTCACACCGATGGCAGATTAATCTTCCTCATACACAAATCTGATCCTGTTGCTAATCTGCTCAAACCCTTTCACAGACTACAATAGAAAATCCAAATCATCTCATATTTTGTTGATGATAATGCTGGTGTTGTCAGTGCTAAGCACAGTTGTTTTTTCATGGTACATGCTTTATAATTATTCTTTTTTAATTAATTTATTTTGATTTATCAACCATCATTCCACAAGTTTTTGAGTTTTAAATTTTTCTCCCCCTCTCTCTCTACCTCCCTCCCCAAGATTGCATCCAATCTCATAGAAGCTATACATATACATTCCTATTAAATATATTTTCACATTAGTGATGTTGTAAGTAAGAATTAGGACCAATAGGAGGAACCACCAGAAAGAGGAAACAAAACATGACAAGAAAAAAAATAGCAAATAGTATGCTTCAATCTGCATTCAAACTTCATAGTTCTTTCTTCAGATGTAGATAGCATCTTCTATCATGAGGCCTTTGGAGATGTCTTATATCCTTGTATTGCTGAGAAGGGTTAAGTCTAGCAATATTAGTCATTGCACAATGTGGCTGTTACTGTGTACAATGTTCTCTTGGTTCTGCTCACTTCACTCAGCATCATATCATACAAGTCTTTCTAGGTTTTTCTGAAGTCAGCCTGTTCATCATTTCTTATATACATTCATATACCACAACTTGTTCAGCCATTCCCCAATTGATGGGCATCCTCTCAGTTTCCAATTCTTTGCCACCACAAAAAGAACTGCTATAAATATTTTTGTACACGTGGGTCCTTCTCCCATTTGTATAATCTCTTTGGGATATAGCCCTAGAAGTGATATTGCTGGGTCAAAGGGCATGCAACGTTTTTATAGCCCTTAGGGCATAGTTCCAAATTGCTCTCCAAAATGGTTGGATCATTTCTCAACTCCACCAACAATGCATTAGTGTTCCAATTTTCCCACATCTTCTCCAACATTTATCATTTTCCTGTTTTGTCATGTTGGTCATTCTGATAGGTGTGATGTGGTACCTCAGAGTTGCTTTAATTTACATTTCTCTAATCAATAGTCATTTAGAGCACTTTTTTATATGACTATAGGTGACTTTAATTTCTTCATCTGAGAATACAATTATTATTGAATGAATGCATGAATAAATGAATGAATGATAAATAAATAAGAAATGATAGTTAAAGGAACAGAAGAGTCAAAGCATAAGTAATCCTAAACATGCTTGTCTGAAGATAAAAACAAGAAAGTAGACAGCATTGAACCATAGATCTGAAGCTGGAAGGAACCTTAGAAGCCATCTAGTTCAATCCTCTCATTTTGCAGTTGAAAAAAACTGGGACCTAGGAAAGTTAAATGACTTAGAAATCTAAGGTCATACAACCAGCATGTGTCAGAAGTGGGCTTCAATCCACATAACTCTGATGCTGAGGCCAAGTCTCTTCCCATTATACCATACTACATTTCTTCTAATAGATGATTCTTATTTAGTTTCTTAAACCTTTCTAGAGGACCTTGCATTAAGAGAATGTCTTTGGACAATAATATCAAGTGAAAAGTGAACATGGTTGATGGTAGGATTGTAAAGAAACACAATATCACTGAGTAGGACTGAACCTTAGATGTAATCTAGCCCAATAAGGCTCCAACTCAGAATAATCACTGCAATACAGCTGCTGAGTGGCCACATGACCTTTCCTTGAAGACTTTCAGTGAGGGGGATCCCCTGCCTCCCAAGAAAGAACCATTGTGCTGAAAGATAACTCCATTTGTGAAGAAATCTCCAGCCACTGCCCCTGGATTTGAGCTCTTAAAGCCAGACAAAACCCATCAAAACCCTCACCCACATGAGTGCCCCTCAGGCATTATGCTAACTAAGCCTTTGGGGGACACTTTCATAGAGAGGATGCCTTCAGTGACACCTTTTAAGTCATGCCAAGTATACTGATCTACCTTTCTAAAGAAGCAACCCTATCTTCAGTCAACATCCTGAAGATTCTCTCTAGGAGCAGCATTGTTGAGTCAGTTTCTGACAGGGTCTCTCCCTTTGGAGATGGGAGATTTCAGAAATTACTTTAAGGTTTGCAAAATGTTACCAATACATTTTGTCAGATGGCTATCACAATAACTCTGAAAAGGAATTCTCCTCCTCCTCTTCCTCAGTTTGCAAAGTGATTTACCTACATTACCTCATTGTTCTGTAGGTTTTACAAATGACTTACTCAGGGTCACCCAAGTAGTAAGTGTTTGAGGCCAGATTTAAACTGAGTTCTTCCTGACTCCAGGCCTGGTGCTCTAGTCACTGCTCCACTTTGTCCCATTTTAGACAGGAAAACAAAAGTATTTGAATGGTTAAGTGACTTGCCATGGTCACATAGCTAATGAATTGAGTATGTGAGAGATGATGATCTCTCAGACGGGAAGCCTCCTCAAAGGGTTAATAGTTTTTGATAATAGTTCTCACAAAGGGCAGCAATTAGGAGATCACTGGCCATTTGGAGAGAGATGAGGTCAGAAGCCAGATAGTAAGAGAGTGGGAGGAGAGAAATTGGAGGCACTTGTTGTAGATGGCCTTCTAATTGTACTGTTGAAACACACTCCCTTCTGACCTTGTCAAAACCCCCTCAGGCCCTGTTTTTGAGCACCTAACAGAGGGAGTAGAATGGCCCTACCCCACCAACCTAAACTGCAATATTTCCCACCTTTTCTTGTCTCCAGGCAAACTTGTGTACTCTGTTGCTGGGGAAGATTTCCGTGAATAGATTGTGCCCCCTGAAGCCCAGCAAATGGGACAAGGGGAAGGGGGTTTTGGGAGGAGAAACTCACGCGTTAGGGTGTAAATAAGTCTTGCTTTCTGTAACCAAGTTGTACTCCATTAAGTGTTCTCTCTGGTCCTCCCTGGCCAATGCCATTAGGGCGACCAGGGGCAGGACCCTTTCTCATGAGAAAGCAATAAACTCCTTTCTGCTTTCAAGGTAACTAAGTCTTTGTTTTGAATTTGAGTACTGGTGTCTGTCCCACACAAACAGCAGTTTGATGGGGTTGAGAAAATATCACTGAATTTGGAGTCAAAACATCTAAGTTCAAATCCTAGCTCTGCCATTTAGTAGCTCTGTGACCTTGAGCTAATCACTTCACACACAGGCCTCAGTTTCCCTATCTGTAAAATAAAAGGCTCAAACTAAATGATCTTTAAGGTCCCTTCTAGCTCTGTATCATGTGATCCTATTATCTTAACTACCAAAGGTGGGATTCAAACCCAAGTACCACTTGATTTAAATTCCAACATTCTTTCCCCCATCCTGCATTGCTTCTCAATCATTCTAAGTCTTATTAAAATGAAAGGGAAGAATTGTGTAGTGTATCGAATGCATATTCATTCAGTGTGTGTTGTACTAGATGACTCCTGAGGTGTTCTCCACCTCTTAGATTCTATGACTAGAAGATTTTTAAAGTTCCTTCCAGTTCTAATTCTATAACCTTGTGAAAGAGACACTGTAATTCTTTTGGCCATTTTTTTGCAAGAAATTTTTATTTTAGTTTGTCTCCTTAGGGTGTCTTTCCCAAACTGCTCCCCCATAATATTCTCTCTCTATCATCCATGCCTTGGAACATTTTCCCAAAGATTTAATTAGCTCTTGGTTCAGTCAAGCAGTTTATATTTGGAGCCTCTGTTTTCAAACAGAAGGTCTTTTATCTTTTGTTTGTCTAGAGAATTTACAACTCCCAATCTCTCTCTTCATCCAGTTTACTACTTCTAAAGTTCAGAATCTTCCACACCTAAGTTTTTTTTTTTCCACTCAGAGGTGCCTCATAGTAAGGCAGAGGACTCAGTGTTATACACACCAGATTCCATTTCAGTCCTGAATTTATTTCAATAAAAATCTACAGTAGAATTTAAATAATCTGTAGAATCCTTTGATAGGATGTCATTTGGTAAAACGTGGATTTCTCCAAGTACTAAGTATTCAAATGAATTTAGACTTCAAAAGCAATTTGACAAAGGGTTATTAAATTTTTTTTTAAAAATCCCAATAACAAGATACTAACTCATTCCAGAGAATGAATTCCTTCCACAATATACCCAATAATTGATCACCAGACTTACTTGAAGCCTGCCAGTGAAGAGGATCCACTTTCTCTCAAGACACTCCTTTGAAAGCTTTAATTGTTTGGAAGGTGTTTCTTTGATCAATCCTGCATTTGTTTCCTCCTATTGATATTGGTTCTCTCTAGAGTCAAGAAGATTGTGTCGGATCCTTCTTCCTTTGAACTACTTGAAGACAACTCTCATGTCCTGACCTATGTCTTCTCTAGGTTGAACAAGGTCACTTCATTCAACCAATCTCCACAGGAATAAACTCAAATGAACTTCACCCTGGGTGTCCTTCTATGGATGCTTTCCAGCTTAGCAGCATCATTCCTAAAATGCAGAACCCAGAATTTAGTTCTCTCTCTGTCTCTGTCTCTCTGTCTCTGTCTCTCTCTCTCTCTCCCTCCTTGGCTTTCTTGATCCTCCTATATCTACCACTGCTGCTCTTTGAGAGAGAGAGAGAGATACAGCAGTCCACATTTGCCTTCCCAACATACTGCTACATAGTTTTCACCCCACTAATCAATTGAAATTGCTCCAAGTCACCACTGTTTTCTTCATGGATAAGTCCAATGGTTTTTTTTTCTCTGTAGTTATCCTTCTTTCTACACAATTTGTTACTATTAACTATTGCCTCCTTGTTAGCTCTCCTTCTCTGGTGTCTAGGACATGACATGCTCCTAATAATCCTTCTACTGTACCTGACTACTGCTTCTTAGCCCCCTACTCTGCTTGTTCTCCTCCTCCTCCTCCTCTTCCTTCTTCTTCTCCTTCTCCTTCTTTCCATCCTTAAGCAGTACTGTAATTTCAAGTTCTTTCTGGGCCCTCTTATTTCTATATACTCTCACTTAAGGGTCTTACCAATTACCATGGTTTCAATTATCACCCCTCTGCTGATGATTTCTAAATATATATCAACCCCACACCTTGCCCTGTTCATTCCTGCATGTCAAACTGCTTGTTGGATATTTTTATTCAGTTGTCCAGTGTATACCCCCTTATTCAATATGTATAAAACTGAACTCATGATTTTTCTACTAATGTCTGTCTTCCTATCCAATTTATTTTGTAAATAATATCATCCTACTTCAAGTCATTCGGGCTCAAAGTTTGGGGTCTCCTTTGCTGCATTCCTCTTATTCGTTTCTCATATATAATTGTTGGCAAGTCCTATTGATTATATCTCCCCAGTATCTCTCTGATCTATTTCATTATCTACTCATATATTCATCCACACCATGAAGTGCACCTTTATATCATTTCTCATACGTACCCTCTTCTTTCCTCTGGCACTGCAAGCACTCTAGCGGATACCCTTATAACCTCATGCCTGGACTAGTGCAAGATTATTTTCCTTGTCTGAAGTCTGTCTGCTCCAGTCCATCCTCAACTGAATTACAAAAATGATTTTCCCGTGTCTGACCACAGCACTTCACTATTCAGTAAATTTTAATAGCCCTCTATTACCTCTAAAATCAAATATGGAATCCTCACTTGACTTTTAAAACCTGTAATAACTTGATTCCTTCCTACCTTTTCAGCCTCCTTATACCTTAATCATCTTTATATGCTCTACTATCCAGTGACACTGACCTCCTTTCTGTTACTTCCATAAGATACTCTATCTCCTGACTTTTGGCATTTTCACTGGCAGTCCCCCATCCTTTGAATTCTCTACCTCCTCATTTCCATTTCTTGGATTCCCTCATTTACTTCAGGTCCCAAATAAAATTCAACCTTGTGCAAAGACTCTTACCTAATCCCCCTTAATGTTAGTACCTTACCTCTAATATCACCTCCAATTTCTCTTGTCTGTATCCTGATTGAACATAATTGTTTGCATGTTGTCTTCACCATAAGATTGTGTGCTCCTAGAGCAGAGACTCATTTTTGCCTTTGGTTGCATCCCCAGCACTTAGTATAGTGCCTGGCAGGTTCCATGTACTTAATAAATACTTATTGATGTGACTTGATTTGGCGTCACCTCTCACCAGATTATTGGAAATAAAATTTGAATACTGTATGTTTGGATTTAAAACTCTGTACAATCTGCCTCTAACCTGCCTCTCCAGGGACATTCCATATTGTTTCCATTCTAGTCAAAATGGATTACTAGTAGCTCCTCAGTGTTAATAAATGCATTAACACCTTTGGAAATTTGTAGAGGAAATTTTTAGGATCTCTATGTATGTATTAAAATTCTTCCTTTCACTCAAGGTCTGGGTCAGACGCAATCTCAAACCTTTCCTAATCACTCCTCAATTGCAGTTTCTACTTGATAGTACTCTCTTCCTCCTCAGATTCTCTTAGAACATTTCATTTTAATCTCTCCTCTGGACCTATCAAATTGTACCAGAGAAGAAGAAAGGGAATAGGCATTTATTAAGTGCCTACTGTATGTGCCAGATGTTGTGCTAAGCATTTTTTACGAATATTATCTTATTTGATTCTCATAACATTCCTGGGAGGTAGGTGTTATTATTATCTCCATTTTATGATTGAAGAAACTGAGAAAGGCAGAGGTAAAATGACTTGCCCAGATTCACACAGTTAGTGAAATGTCTGAAGTTGGATTATAACTCAGGTCTTCCTGACTCCATGCCTAGACTGGGGTTTACCTAAACTCTGTGCTATCTAACTACCCCTAAGACTGGAGACAGAAAACCTGGGTTTAGATCTCAGGTTTTTTTTATTTGTAAGCTATTTAATCTTGGACAAGTCACATTGTCTCTCTGAGCCTCAGTTTCCTCACCATAAAATGTGATTAGGCCAAATCACCAAGTTTACTTCCCATCTAGCTCTAAATATTACTTTTCTATACTTTTTAATGAACATATATAATCTTTTCATCATTATATTTTAAGCTTTTTGAGGGCAAGGATTGTGAATATTGCATCCTTTTTATTCTCAGGACTTAACATAGTATGCTTCACCTAGTAAAGACTTCATATATATATATATAATATATATGTATATGTTAGCTGAATTGAATTTAATAGAATAGTTTGAAATGTACAGCATATGAACTGGAATTAAGGTTTAAAGGTAAGTCATACCTACTGTGGAGCTATCAATGGCTTGTGAAGAGTCAGCAAGTCATTGTGAGTCAAGGCCACACAGTAATTATCTGATGCAAATTTTAAACTCAGGTCTTCTTTTTTTTATTAATTTATTTGGATTTATCGACAATCACTTCCATATGCTTTTGAGTTTAAAATTTTTCTCCCCCTTCCTCTCCACCACTCTCCCCAAGACAGCACACAATCTGATATAGGCTATACATATATGTTCCTACTAAACATATTTTCACATTAGTGATGTTGTAAGTAGAAATTAAAACCAATAGAAGGAACCATCAGAAAGAGGAAACAAAATATAACAGAAGAGAAAAAAATAGCAATTCAACTTCCATAGTTCTTTCTTTGGATGTGGACAGCATTTTCCATCATGAGGCCTTAGGAGAGGTCTTAGATCCTTGTATTGCTGGAAAGTGTTAAGTTTTTCAATATTAGTCATTTCACAACATGGCTGTTATTGTGTACAATGTTCTTTTGGTTCTGTTCACTTCACTCAGCATCAGACCATACAAATCTTTCCAAGTTTTTCTGAAGTCAGCCTGTTCATCATTTCTTGTAGCACAATAGTATTCCATTACATTCATACGCCACAATTTGCTCAGCCATTCCCCAATTGATGAGCACCCTTTCAATTTCCAATTCTTTACCACCACAAAAAGAACTGCTATGAATGTTTTTGTACATGTGGGTCCTTTTCTCATTTGTATGATCTCTTTGGGATATAGCTCTAGAAGTGATATTGCTGGGTCAAAGGGTATGCACATTTTTATAGTCCTTTGAGCCTAGTTCCAAATTGCTCTCCAAAACAGTTGGATCATTTCACAACTCCACCAACAATGCATTAGTGTTCCAATTTTCCCACATCTTCTCCAACATTCATCATTTTCCTGTTTTGTCATGTTGGCCATTCTGATAGGTGTGATGTGGTACCTCAGAGTTGTTTTGATTTTCATTTCTCTAATCAATAGTGATTTAGAGCATTTTTTTCATATGACTATAGATGACTTTAATTTCTTCATCTGAGAACTGTCCATATCCTTTGACCATTTATCAACTGGGGAATGACTTGTATTCTTATAAATTTGACTTACTTCTCTATATATTTTAGAAATGAGGCCCTTATCAGAAAGACTGGTTGTAAAAATTCTTTCCCAATTTTCTACCTTCCTTCTAATCTTAGTTGCATTGGCTTTGTTTGTGCAAAAACTTTTCAATTTAATGTAATCAAAGTTATCCATTTTGCTTTTCATAATGTTTTCTATCTCCTGTTTGGTCATGAATTCTTCTGTTCTCCATAGATCTGATAGGTAAACTATTCCTTGCTCTCCCAGTTTGCTTATAGTACCAGCCGTTATATCTAAATCATGAACCCATTTTCACTTTTTTTTGGCATATGGTGTGAGATTTTGGTCTATGCCTAGTTTCTGCCATACTCTTTTCCAGTTTTCCCAGAAGTTTTTTTTGATGAGTGGGTTCTTATCCCAGAAGCCGGGGTCTTTGGGTTGATCAAATAATAGATTACTATAGTCATTGACTACTGTGTCTTGCATACTTAACCTATTCCATGGATTCACCACTCTATTTCTTAGCCAGTACCAAGCAGTTCTGATAACTGCTGCTTTGTAATACAATTTAAGATCTGGAATAGCTAGGCCACCTTCCACTGCATTTCTTTTTATTAGTTCCCTTGATATTCTGGACCTTTTGTTATTTCAAATGAATCTTGTTATTATTTTTCCTAACTCTATAAAATAATTTTTTGGTAATTTGATTGGTATGGCTTAGGTAGTAAAGTAAATTAGCTTAGGTAGAATTGTCATTTTTATTATATTAGCTCGGCCTACCCATGAGCAACTGATGTTTTTCCAATTATTTAGATCTGACTTTATTTATGTGAAAAGTGTTTTGTAATTGTGTTCATAGAGTTGCTGGGTTTGTTTCAGGAGGTAGACTCCTAAATATTTTATAATGTCTACAGTAAGTTTAAATGGAATTTCTCTTTCTATCTCTTGCTGTTGGGCTTTGTTGGTAATATATAGAAATGCTGAAGATTTATGTGGGTTTATTTTATAGCCTGCAACTTTGCTAAAGTTGTTTATTATTTCAAGTAGTTTTTTGCTTGATTCTCTAGGATTCCCTAAGTATATCATCATGTCATCTGCCAAGAGTGATAGCTTTGTTTTTTCTTTGCCTATTCTAATATCTTCTATTTCTTTTTCTTCTCTTATTGCTAAAGCTAACGTTTCCAGTACGATACTGAACAACAATGGTGATAATGGACATCCTTGTTTCACCCCTGATCTTATTGGAAATGCTTCTAGCTTGTCCCCATTACATATAATGTTTGCTGAAGGTTTTAGATAGATGCTATTTATTATTTTAAGGAAGACTCCATTTATACCTATGCTTTCTAGTGTTTTTAATAGGAATGGATGTTGTATTTTGTCAAAAGGTTTTCGGCATTTATTGAGATGATCATGTGGTTTCTGTTAGTTTTGGTGTTGATATGCTCAATTATGCTGATAGTTTTCCTAATATTGAACCAGCCTGGCATTCCTGGTATAAATCCTACCTGGTCATAGTGTATTATTCTTGTGATAAGTTTCTGTAATCTATTTGCTAATATTTTGTTTAAAGTTTTTGCATCTATATTCATTAGAGAAATTGGTCTATAATTTTCTTTCTCTGTTTTGACTCTTCCTGGTTTAGGTATTAGCATCATATTTGTATCACAAAAAGAATTTGGTAAGATTCTTTCTTCACCTGTTTTCCCAAATAGTCTATATAGTATTGGAATTAATTGTTCTTTAAATGTTTGATAGAATTTGCATGTAAATTCATCTGGCCCTGGAGATTTTTTGCTAGGGAGCTCATCAAAGGCTTGTTCAATTTCTTTTTCTGAGATGGGATTATTTAGGTATTTTACTTCTTATTCTGTTAATCTGGGCAATTTATATTTTTGTAAATATGTATCCATTTCACTAAGATTGTCAAATTTGTTGGCATATGGTTGGGCAAAATAATTCCTAATTATTGTTTTAATTTCCTCTTCCTTGGTGGTAGCTTTACCCTTTTCATTCTTGATACTAGTAATTTGATTTTCTTCTTTCTTTTTTTAAATTAAATTAACCAAAAGTTCATCTATTTTATTGTTTTTTCATAAAACCAGCTCTTATTTTTATTTATTAATTCAATAGTTTTCTTAATTTCAATTTTATTGATTTTCAATATTTCTAATTTGGTGTTTAATTGAGGATTTTTAATTTCTTTTTTTTTCTAGTTTTTTTTTAGTCGTATGCCCAGTTCATTGATCTCCTCTTTTTCTATTTTAATTATATAAGCATTTAGAAATATAAAACTTCCCCTAAGAACTGCTTTCACTGCATCCCATAAGTTTTGGTATGTTTTCTCATTATTGTCATTCTCTTGAATGAAATTATTGATTGTTTCTATGATTTGTTGTTTGACCCAATCATTTTTTAGGATTGGATTAATTAGTTTACAATTATTTTTTAGTCTATCTTTCCATGGCCCTTTATTACATATAATTTTTATTGCATCACGATCTGAAAAAGGATGAATTTAATATTTTGGCCTTTCTGCATTGAATTGTGAGGTTTTGATGTCCTAATACATGGTCATTTTTTGTGTATGTGCCATATACCACTGAGAAAAAAAAGTATATTCCTTTCTATCCCCATTTAGTTTTCTCCAAAGGTCTATCATACCTAACTTTTCTAATGTTCTATTCACTTCCTTAACTTCTTTCTTGTTTATTTTATGGTTAGATTTATCTAGTTCAGAGATGGGGAAGTTGAGGTTCCCCACTAGTGTAGTTTTGCTGTCTATTTCTTCCCGTAACTCCCTGAATGTCTCCTCTAAGAATCTGGATGCTATACCATTTGGTGCATGTATGTTTAGTAATGATATTACTTCATTGTCTGTGGTACCTTTTAGCAAGATGTAGTTTCCTTCCTTATCTCTTTTGATATTTTTGCTTTTGCTTTGTCTGAGATCAGGATTGCTATCCCTGCTTTTTTTTTTTTTTTTTTACTTCAGCTGAAGCACAGTATATTCTACTCCAGGCTTTTACCTTTACCCTGTATGTCTGTCACTCTTTTTCAAATGTGTTTCCTATAAACAACAT
Source organism: Vombatus ursinus (assembly GCF_900497805.2). Lineage (NCBI taxonomy): Eukaryota > Metazoa > Chordata > Mammalia > Diprotodontia > Vombatidae > Vombatus > Vombatus ursinus. The sequence continues at coordinate 21,175,318 of NW_020954551.1, read as the reverse complement.
ATTGTAAAATTATGTTTTTTAATCCATTCTGCTTCCTCTTCCACTTAATGGGAGAGTTCATCCCATTCACATTCACAGTTATGATGACTATCTGTGTCTTTTTATCCATCCTTTCCCCCCCCCAGTTTATGCTTTTCTTTCTCCTTTCTCCTCCCCCCCCAGTAGTGTTTTGCTTTTGACCACTGCCTCCTTCAGTCCCTCCTCCCTTCTATTAACCCTTTCCCTTTTCTTCCCCTTTACCTTTAATGCTTCCTCCCTCCCTTCTATCCCCCCTCCCTTTTCTTTCCCCTTTTCCCTCCTACTGCCTATATGGCAAGTTAGATTTCTGTACCTGATTATGTTATTCCCTTCTTGAGCCAAATCTGATGAGAGTAAGGTTCATACAATGCTCATTCCCCTCCCTTCTTTCCTTCTGCTGTAATAGGTTTTTGTGTCTTTTCCTGTAATGTAATTTACCCTTGTCTGCCTCCTCCTTTCTCAGTACATTTTCTTAGATCAGACTAATCCACTTACTTGGATCCATTTAACCCACTTGATTAGATTTTTTTTTTATCATTATGTCAAAGTCACTTATATCTACCCCCTTTATGTATACTACTTTAACATGGTGTGATAACAATATAGTCCTCAAGAATTGCAAGTGTCATTTTCCCTTGTAGGAATGTAAAGTTTGCCTTTATTAACAATGTATTGTATCTTTCTGTCCCATTTACCTTTTTATGTCTCTCTTGAATGTTGTACTTGAAGATCAAATTTTTTGTTGAGCTCTGGTCTTTTTATCAGGAAGGTTTGGAAGTCCCCTATTTCATTGAATATCCATCTCCTCCCCTGAAGGATCATGCTCATTTTCACTGGGTAGTTAATCCTTGGCTGCAATCCAAGTTCCTTTGCCTTACAGAATACCATGTTCCATGCCCAATGGTCTTTTAACACAGAAGCTGCAAGGTCCTGTGTAATCCTGACTGTGGTTCCATGGTTTTTAATTGTTTCTTCTCGCTGCTTGCAGTATTCTTTGACCTGGTAATTTTGGAATTTGGCTGCTATATTCCTTGGCATTTTTAATTTGGGATCTCTTTCAGGAGGTGAGTGGTAGATTCTTTCTATGTTTATTTTACCTTCTGGTTATAGGACTTCAGGGCAGTTTTCCTTTATGATTTCCTGAAAGATACTGTCCAGGCTCTTTTTTTCATCATGATTTTCAGGTAGACCCATAATTTTTAAATTGTCTCTTCTAGATCGATTTTCCAGGTCCGTTGTTTTACCAGTGAGGTATTTTACATTTTCATGTATTTTTTCATTTTTTTGTTTCTGTTTGACTGATTCTTGCTCTCTCATAGAGTCATTAGTTTCCATTTTCCAATTCTAATTTTTAACAAATTGTTTTCTTCTATTAGATTTTTTACTTCCTTCCCCAATTAGCCATTTGTATTTTTAAGGGATCTGTTTTCTTTAGTGTACTTTTTTTCCAGTTGACCAATTGTGTTTTTAGGGACTGGTTTTCTTCAGTGTACTTTTTTCCCAATTGGTTAATTGTATTTTTAAAGGACTCTTCTACCTCTCTCATTTGACTTTTAAAATTCTTCTTGAGCTCTTCTAAGCAGGTTTTTTGGCCTTCAGATCATTTCATATTCCCTTTTGAGGTTGCAGATGTGGATGTGTTGACAATGTTATCTTCTTCAGAATTTCTGTCTTGATCTTCACTCTTCTCATTATATGAATCTATGGTACATTTCTCTTTATTCATGGTGTTTCTTTATTCCCTGGATTTTAAAGACATTAAGCTCTCCTGCTGGGTAGCAGAGGGCACTGACCCAAGCTTCTTGCATTGGGATCCTAGGTCTTGGTCACTAGCTTTGTGTGCTGGGGCCTCCGATGTTGGCAATTGGAGGCTGTAGGGCTCTGGCAGCTTGCCCGGTGCTGGACTGGAATCAGCAAGGCAGGAACTTTTGGGCAATTCTAGATTGCCTGCTTTTCCTTTCTTTTTGCTTTCTTCAGCTACTTTTAGATGAATGCTGCAGGGTGTTTATCTGCCTGGAGTCCTTTGTAGTGCTTCTTCCCTTAGTTTTGCTGAGGCACTGGGAGACTCTTTTGCTGTAGAATGGCAAGGCACCTGGTGGTTTTCTGAGCTGGTTTCCACCAGTTCCCCCACCCTTACTGAGGCCCTTTGGGGTCCAGGTGTTGGTGTTTGCCTGCTCTACCACCTGGGTTTCAGGATCTCCTCCTGGTTGGCAGTTGGAGGCTGTAGGGTTCTGGCAGCTTACCTGGTGCTGGGATGCATCAGCAAGGCAGGAACTTTCGGGCAACTCTAGGTTGCTTTCTTCATCTCCTTTCAGATGAATGTTGCAGGGTGTTTATCCTCCTGGGGCCCTTTGTAGTGCCGCTTCCCTTATATTTGCTGAGGTACTGGGAGACTCCTTTACTGTAGAATGTCAAAGCACCAGGATCGCCTCCTGCTTCCCTTCCCCCAGGGCAAGAGGGGCCTTTCCCATTAATCGCTCAAGCTACCTAAGCTACTGCACTGTTGCTCCCCATCTTTCTTCTGGTTCAGCTGTTCCAGGGTTTTTCCTGGGGTGATATTTTCTGGCCTTTCAGAGGTTGATAGGGGACAGTGAGAACAACCACCTTTTTACTCCACCATCTTGGCCTAAACTCAGGTCCTCTTGACTCTGATTCCAGCGTTGTGTCTACTGTGCCACCTAGCTGTCAACAATAATATAATGAGATCTGTAAATACATGGTTAAAAAAATAAAAGAAATGACTGGATAAGCAAGTGCAACTTTCCAAATTATCACCACCTAACTCCAAGTCCTCGTAGCTCTTCCATACCTTTCAGACCAGAGTCCATTTCTCTCCCTTTCAGTCTCTCAAGGTGTGAGAGACAACTCAAAAATTCAGAGCATAATAATTGAGCTCCCATCTCCTAAGAAAGCAGGAGCAAGAACACAAGATAGATAATTCCCACAGGTTGTCCACACTAGGATTTGAGACCACAGGAGACTATGTTAGTGGTTTTCATAGCCATAGATGCATAGGTTAATATGACAGCAGGATCTAGGCCTTCAGGATCTTAGGAATCTCCCTCTAGGTTCTGTCTTATTCCCCTGCATGAGACCCTACAATCCAGGTTCTGAAAAGAGGAACTATTCAAACACCCACAAGGAGTGTAAATACTCTAGCTGTGACGATGGCATAGGCACAACTGTCTGTTCCATTCTGGGTGCTATGTTTCTATTCAAACCATATTAGCAAAACTTCAGATGAAAATTGCCCCAATCGTTATAGTCTCTATTAAAATATTTATCTCCAACAGATAGATTTCCTTGATGATTAGTGATGATTTTGCATATGCAAGATGGTCACATGAGGTATTGATGTGTGCAGTCTTTGACTTTATCAGAATCATTTTTTAGATGCCTACTTTCCATAGCTCTTCATTTGACATATATCTTAATAGAGATTAGATGATTTAGGAGCATGATAACTCATAGTTAGGAACTATCCTGTAAGCTATCAATTCATGGGTGATCAACTCAACTGACTGATCCAGGAACTCATTCTTCAAATGGAACAAAGGCTGAAGTTATTATCATTTTAAGATCCTTAGCTAATCAGTAATTGTAACATCATTTAAATACAAGGAAACACAACTGTGAACATTGTCTTTCCTAAGAAAACAGAGTATATGTACTTTCCTAATAAAATTTCAGCTAAAATAATCTATATCACACTTTCTCTTTGGAGTTGGAGTTGAAGGAATGAGTCTACAATTTTTCTTATCATCCACAGTTGACAATAAAAGACACAAAATTAGTGACCCCATAAACACACTATGTGTATCTCTACACTAGAGATAAGAAGTTACTGAATAAGAGACTTGGGAAGAATATTATATGTCTGAGAGGTAAATATTTACTAACCAGAATCATTGTCACACAATTTGCAAGTCTAAATATCATTTTGTCTGTAAGTCCTTGGGACTCCAGTGATATAGAGAGTGGTCTATAAAAGCCAGATCATTATGAAATATGATATCACTGTTCTTCTCTTCCTTTTATGAAAGGACTTGGAAATATCATTCCTCTATATTTGACATTAATTTTGAAAATCTGAAGAAAACCAAAAGCGTTTTCAATGCAATATATTCTGTATTATCTTTGTCATGGGAGCAACTAGAAGCCGAGTTCCTACAAAGGGGAAGAGAGTAGGAGATGTTTCATTTTGTATTCTCATTTGGCTTTTCTGTTAATATAATGAAAAAAATGTAGCATATAAATGAAAAAAACATTATCCTAAGAGGCTTTAGTCTCTCAGAGGTAGAAGCTTAGAAAAAGTTTCTGCCAAGAAAGAAAAATAGTATAGTCTTTTTTTTATTTTAGAGATGGGGGAAATAGAAAAGAAAACTAAATATATCAAATTCTGATCAAGCTGATGCCTAGGTGGCCTCAAGTCCAATGTAAAACTTGTTTGAATTGTAAAGTCAGTGTGTTCAGCATACGCCTAGTATGTCAGCTCAAGATCCCAGATGCCAGGGAAAATTCTAACAACATCTAGCCCTTAAATCTTGTTAGAATTGTTTTTTTCACTTAAATGACAACTGAGATGAATGTTGCAGAGGAACCAATGGAAAGATTTTCACTCTGCAAAACATATTTTGTTGTGTCATTGAGGAGTAATGGAAAAATACAAGGCTCAGAGCCTGAAGACCTGAGTTCTCATCCTGATTCAGTGCTAATTATTTGTATAACATTGAGTAACTCCAGAAACTTTGTGTTTCTCCGTCTTTGCATCAGTATGGGTGGTGTCTAAATTACTCCATTGAACTCTAACTCTGATATTCTAACTGAGAACAGATCTCAGTAAATTAATCAAAAAACATTATTAGATTTAGAGAAAACTAGGAAGATGTTGCACAAGAAATGTATTCCTATAGGCTGAGGAAAGTTGAGTTGAGAAAAGTAAGCTATTGTAGAAATCAGAATGTTTGGAATTCTAACTGAACTCCTGAGAAGGAACTGCCTTGTGGGGAGGGAAGGAGAAGAGAAGTCTCAGTTCTGACTTTGGCCAAATCTCCTTCACTTCTTCCCTAATCTCTACTAATCTTTGGTTAGAAAAGGGTCTTCTAACTTCAAAGAGTCTAGGGGATGTTAGACTTCCTAGTTAGGAGATTATTTTATACCAAATGCTTTTTTTGGGCCAGTTTAGTAAATTCTCCTATCTCAAAGCTCTTCAAGGCTATCTGATTAAATTGATACCTAACTGATACACAGGTGAAGGTTCAAGCCATTGGCATTAGAAAATTAAGCCTAACTCCCCAGAGGTACCCTTAGGAAGGAGGGGTGTAGCTAAGCTCTGAGAAGCTAATTCATCAGTGAAAATGGAATTTGATATAAGGATGTCCCAGAGTTGCTCAATGAGAATGATGGTAGCAGTTCTTATTATATGATGGCATTGTTTCCACAAATGAATTAAGAAATGCAGATGCATATTGAAAAGGCAATAAATGCAGTAAAAATATCAGGCATTATTATTACTGCTGAAGAATCTATTCTTATCCAATATGACATGACTAATAAGTATGTAAGCTCCTTGAGGGAAAGAAATGCTTTATGTTTTGTTTGTGTATCTATATTTCTTAAAATAGGTGTTTAATTAATGCCTGTTGGATTATTAAGAAGAAATTGGAAAAAATGGTTTTATAGGATTATAGGGGTATGTATCACCTTAATGAATATATAATCTATCCATTGTCTTGAAGCACAAAAATACCAATAACAAATGGAGATTTGTAACTAGTCTGTACCTTATAGTCTCAGAGAATTATCTTAAGTACTAAAATAGCTTTTGACAGCAGTACTTGAATCATCTTCTTGACTATAAGGACACCATTCTACCCATTATGTTATTGTACCTATGGTCTTATTTTGTCTTTTTGGTTGGCTAAATGAAGGAATGAATCACAAAGTGTTGAAGCAGAGGCTGGTGGATCATTCTGGAATATTGTCTTCTTGGGGTGGTGAGTTTATCTTGGAATAGGATAGAAATCAAGTCAATAAGTATTTGTTAAGTGCCGGTATGTGCCAAGTACTGTGTTAAGCAATTCTCTGCCCTTAGGGAGTCCATGGCCTAATAAGGAGACAACATACAAATCACTATGTAAAAACAAAATATATACAGGATAAATTGGAGACAATCTCAAAGACAAGGATGTCCCAGAGAATTGATATCCCCATTAAGAGGGGTCAAGAAAGGATTCTTGCAGAAGGTAAAATTTAAGTTGAGATTTGCAAGAAGCCTGGGAAGCCAGGAGGATGAGATGAGAATGCAGATAATTTTCACTGACTGAGGAACAGCCAGTGAAAATGACTGGAGTTAGGAAATGGAGTATCTTATTTGAGAGAAATCAAGAAGACCATGTCACTGGATCATGGAGTATCTGAAATAAGGTGTAATAAGAATTAAAAAAATAAAGAGGCCATGTCATGAAAGGTTTTAAGTTAAACAAGATTTTATATGTGATCCTGGCAGTAACAGATAACCATTTTCACTTGTTGGATGGTGGGGGGGGCGGGGTGACATGGTCAGACTTACCCTTCAGAAAGGTCATCTTAACAGCTGAGCTGAAGAAGGACTGGAGTAGGGGAAAATTTGAGGCAGGGAGTCCAAGCAGCAAGATATAGCAATTATTCAAGTGTGAGATAATATAGCCTATAGAAGCATGGTGGCAGTGTCAGAAAAGAGAAGGGGGAGTATATGAGAGACATTGAGAAGACAGAATTGATAGGACTTGGCAAGAGAATGGATATGGAATGGTGAGGGAGGGTGAGGAGTTAAGGATGGCATGTAGGTTGCAAGTGTAAACAACCTGGAGGTTTGTGGTGTCCTCAATAGTAATCGGAAAGTTAGAAAGAAGATAGATATTTTGGAGGAAAGATAATGAATTAAGTTTAGGACATGTTGAGTTTACGATATCTCTGTAACATCCAGTCTGAGATGTCTAATAGACAGTTGGAGATTTGAGATTCAAGGTCAAGAGACACTTTGGGGCTGGATAAATAGATCTGCAAGCCATCCACATAGAGACGATCATTAAAATCATGGCAGCTGAGATCACCAAATGAAATAATATGGAGGTAAAAGAGAAGAGGGACAGAATCTTAGGGGAGCATTTACTACTAACAGGCATGACTGGATGAAGCAAAGAAGACTGAGAAGAAGTGGTAAGAGTCAGGAGAACCAGGAGAAAAGAATGTTATGAAAACCAAGAAGGAAGAGAGTATTCAAGGAGAAGACGGTGATTAATAGTGTCAAAGGCTACAGAGAGGTCAAGAAGGATAAGACTGAGAAAAGGCCATTAGATTTAGAACTTTTAAAAAATCGTTATTAATTTTGGAGAAAGCTGTTTCAGTTGAATGATGAAGACAAAGGCAGACAGCAGAGAGTTAAGGAGAAAGGAAGATGAAAGGAAGTGGAGCTATCAATTGTAGATGGCCTCATCAATGAATTTATCCAGGAAAGGGGAGATATGGGACAATAGCTGGCAAGGACGGATAGATCAAATCAGAGGTTTTAGAGGATTGAGGAGACATAGACATGTTAGGAGGTAGCATGGAAGCAGCCAGTATACAGGGAGAAATTGAAGATTAGTGACAGAGTAGAGGTGATAGAAGGAGCAATCTGCCACAGAAAATAGAATGGCATGTAGAGGGGATTGCCTGGCAAGGAAGACCATTTCTTCATGTGATAAGGAGGTGAAGTGGAGATAGTGGAAGAAGGCATTTGAATAGAGAAAAATACAATTTCTTTCAGTGTCTCTCTTTTTTTTTCCTGCTCCCCTATGCTTTTTCCTTCCATCTGTGCAATTCTGAATGCCTTTAAGTTTATTGATTACCTAATGAGGCATGTTTACCAGTCTAAAAATTTCTTGATATTGTGCTTTCCTGTCTACTTCACCTGTTCACGAAACTAAATTGAGTCTTTCTTCTATTGTAGCTCTAAATAAGTTAGCTAAAAAGTCTCATCAAGTAAAAAGCATTTATTAAGCCCCTGCTGTGTTCAAGAGTCCATACCAGGTGCTAAGGATACAAATCTAAAGATAAGATAATTCCCACCTTTAAGAAACACATCTTATTTTATTCATGACTTTATTTTTTGTCATCTTGAGGATAACCTTCTCACCATCTATCTGCAACCCTTATGAATCCTTAGGATATTCTGAGTATCTGCATTCTTCTCCTGTTCATGGCTAGAAGGGGAAGTAGGCAGATCAGATCCCATTCTTGCCAGATTGAATCTTCTATGACTGTTCTTTCCTCCGATCAAAGGAGAATAATTTTCTCCATTTGACAATGTCTATTAATCTTAGTTCTTTGGCATCTGGAGCTAGAGCTCATGTTTACCAATTAATTTAATTTAATTTAATTTTTTTATTTTCAGCTAGTCAATGGGGTTAAGTGACTTGCCCAGGGTCACACAGCTAGTAAGTGTTATGTGTCTGAGTCTGGATTTGAACTCAGGTCCTGTGTGACCTCAGGGTTACACAGCTAGTAAGTGTTATGTGTCTGAGTCTGGATTTGAACTCAGGTTCTCAGTGCTCTACCCACTGTACCACCTAGTTGCCCCACCAATTAATTTAAATTTACACAAAACACCTCCCCTTCACAAGTACAGGCCTCTTAGAGATTTTTAAGTGTGGTCTTTGCCAAAGACTGTATTCTTTAAAAGAGTCTTAAGTTCCTGCAAATTTGTCCTATATGAGAAGTTTAAAAACTTAAAAAAATGGAAATGCATTGTAGAGTTTATAACTAGATATATACAAATTTGTTTCTATCCAACACTGATACCTTGAAAACACAATGTTTTACTCCAGTTCATTAGAAAAAATTTAGATGATTAAATTTTATATATTAAATTTAATATGCTTATTCAAAATTTACAAATAGGAATTCATTAATTTATTTCCAACAGTAGTCTATAAGATAAAATCATATAATCAAGATTGGAGCATTAGCTAAGATTTCTAGAGGTAAATTATAATTCACCTAATCTGCAGTCAGGAAGATCTCAGTTCAAATCCAACCTCAGACACTTGCTAGCTGTGTGACCCTAGGCAAGTCACTTTACCTTGTTTGCCTCAGTTTCCTCATCTGTAAAATGAAGTGGAGAAGAAAATGGCAAAGTGCTCCATTGTCTTTGCCAAGAAAACCCCAAATGAGATCAGGAAGAGTCAGACATGACTGAAAAATGACTCAACAACAGTAAGATAAATGTCATATAGCCTTCCTATCTATTCCCCTGATTGCCATGGATAATTGAGTTGAAAGTATAGAGAATAATATTTTGATATCACAAACCTCATAAAAGACCAAAAATGGAATTGTAAAATGTTACCTATGATTTCTTCTTATTCTTCCTCTGATACACTGGTTGCTACATCATCAATTCCTTTCTTTGTTATGCACGAGTCTTCAATCTGTTCCTTTTCATTGGTTCCTTTTCATATTCATAAACATACAAATGTGTACCCTTCCTAAAACAAAATTAAACTAAAACCAAAATAAGGCAAAACAAAATTAAACCAATTCCTTGAACTACTATACCTTTTATTTCTTTCCTATTAGGGCCAAGTTTATTGAAATATTAGTATGCATTTATTAGGACTACTTCTTTATCAGTGATTCATTCCACATTTCCATATGACCTATATTTTGGCCCAATCGTTCAACTGAAATTTTCTAAGGTCACCGGTAACCTTCTAATTATCCAATCCAATGTCCTTTTCTAAGTCTATTTTAATCTCATTGACCCCTCTATTGTAGCTGACACTGTTAATCATTTCCTTTTCAGTACTTTTGACTCCCTTAGTTTCCATAAATTTCATTCCAATGATTCCTCCTACCATTCTAATTATTCCTTGTGTGTCTCTTCCCATGATTATTTTTCCTTCCTCTATATGCTATGTGGAACTCTCCAAAATGATCTCCTTTATCCTCTCCACTCTTCTCTCTATAGTCTTTCCCTTGTCGATTTTATTTACTTCCCAAACTTCAACTACTATCTTTCTTCAGATGAATCCCAAAATCAATATCTTTGGCCCTGGCAACTTTCCTGAGTTCTAAACCTTAACATTTCCATTTGCTTCTTGTATATTTGCTCTTGGCATTTACAACTGAGATTCAACACGTTCAATATTTAGCTTCTTGTCTTTTCTCTCAAACTTGTTCATCTTGATTTTTTTTTTGTTAGTAACAGCATCCATGATTGAAGCACCCTTCCCATCACTTCATTCATCCACATTGAATTAGCTGCAAAATTCCTTTTAATTTCAATTATACATTAACGGTACATGTATCTCCTCTTTCCCATGCCTACTATGATTACCCAAGACTAGCATCCTCAGGGAGGAATAGGAGAAAGTAATTGGCAAAACAAGTTGGATTAATAGAGACAATTGATATACTGGATTGATGAATAGGGCCTATTGGTGAAACAGATTGAAAATTGGTACAAGGTAAAAAGGGAGGTAAGTGAAGCTCTGAAACTTTTGAGACCTAAAAAGGAAAGCTGAGGGAGGCTATCATGTTATTAAAAGGTGATAATTGGCCATAAAAGTTGTAGCTGGATGATTAGTGTTGAGGTGTAAACATGCATAAATAGTTTTTAAAAAGAAGAGGCTGAAAATTTCAACCAGTATGGAGAATAGGGCAAATTGTGCAGTGACTCAAATGAAGTATTCAATTTGTGGATTTCTTTTTTTTTTCTTCAGCAATTGGGGTTAAGTGACTTGCCCAGGGTCACACAGCTAGTAAGTGTCAAGTGTTTGGTCTGAGGCTGGATTTGAACTCAGGTCCTCCTGACTCCAGGGCTGGTGCTCTATCCACTACCCCAACCAGTTGCCCCCAATTTGTGTATTTTTTCCACAGATGAGTGCTTGTTACCCTTGTTCCAAGTGTATACTAATCTCCATTCTGGAGGAGAGGGCTTAGACTCAACGAATGTTTCCCCACATTCCTGATTGTGAAAGAGAATGAAGTATTCATAAAGAAAACAGAAGTGAGGCTTCAGGGCAGGGAAAAATATGATCTAAGGAGGACACGGGGAGATGACTTCTAAAGAATGTTCAAGAGTAGATGACCATTATGCAGAGGAGAAAGAGAAGGAACAGCTGTACAATTAGAGCTTTTAAAAAATTGTGACTTCCTGGAAAGGAGGAACCTGGATGATCTGAGGACAAAGAAGTGGCTTGTCTTCTGAAAAATCATATAGTAGAGTCACCAAAGGAAGAATGAAAAAGTAGTTGGTGACTTCCTACTCAGGGGTACTGAAGCAGAGGCTGTTTCTCAATGTGATAACAGCAATAGAGTGATCTGTGGTTTGCTCTGAGCATATGTTCAAGATGTAACAATCAAAATGAATGACAATTACCCACTTCTGGTGATTCACATGGGAACAAATGATGCTTCCAGAAGGAACCTAAGGAGTATTGCCAATGATTATGAAATCTTTGGCAAGAAACAGGAGACCAAAGGAGCACAGGTTGTGCTTTTCTCACTCATGTCCATTATAGACAAAGGATATAGAACAATAAAAGTAATTTGGAAAATAAACAGCTGGCTAAGAAAGTAGAGTCTAAGAATGAGGTTTGGGCCTTCCAGACCATGGGTTTAAATATGGGATGATAGATTGCTAGCCAGAGAAGGCATACACCTAACAAAGGGAAGAAGAGGAAAGGAAATAAGCAATTATTAAGCACCTACTCTATGGCAGGTACTATTCCAAATGTTTTATAAATATCTCATTTTTCCAAAGGCCAGGAAGAATGTTGCAGTAAGAATCTAATCAAAAAGGTTTTCACGTTTAAAAAAGGATGGGAAAGGGAGATGACTGTTCAGGTATTTCCCTCACATTGGATACCCATAGAGAGTAGCTACACAGAAAGAAGTATAATAGTTAAAACACCCAGAAATTTCAACTTTTGTTATCTTCTCCTGTTGATAAAGCTTTAAGAAAATAGATTTGGCATGTATTGTTATATTGAAAGGTGTTGTACAGAAAACAACTACTACATCATCATGCCAATCCTCCCAATATTTTTTTCATGGAACACTACTGCCTCCTTCATTAAGGTTTCACTATGTACTATTGTGTCAGAATTTCTTTCCTGATACAAAGTCCCCAAGTAGGCTGTGGAAGAATTCTCATTTGTCTCTTTCATTTTCCCTATAGGTTATCTGAGAAATGTATTATCTGACATTATATGGCACAACCCCCACCTCCTTACAAGCACAGAAATTCACAAGGCTCAAAGCATGAAAAGGATTATGACAAGTTAAAGAAAACACATAGAATTCTTATTAGACTTCACAGAAACCATCCAGTTATCAAAGTTCTCCAAAAATTACATATAACATTTCCTACAATACTACTCTTTAGGCTCCCATCAAGGATGTCTGGGAAATGTTATTTTATGTCAATGTTCAATACCGTGGTCTTCTAGCTGTTTATGTATCACTGTTTTTTCCCCCTACAACTCATACTTTCTTCTACATACGTATAATAGTAGTCATTGCTAATTCCTATTATAGGGACATCTTGCTGCCTTGGCTTTCTCTATTTGTTCTCAGTATTTTATGCTGCTCCCCTCAGCTTGTAAAAGAAATTTAACAAGCTTTTAAGTACCTAATGTGTGCAAGGGGCAGTGTTAGAGATACAAAGGAAAAATAAATACACTCCCTGCACTCAAGGAGGTTACTTTTACTTCTCTCTGTTATTGGCCCTGTTACCTTTCCCACATTTCTTTCCCAACAGAATGCTCTTCAACTCCCACAATGTTTGATTTGTTACCTTTCTCAAGGATGAGCTCTTATTTCTGGTTGCCTACCACTACTAAGAAGCAGCTAAGTGGCACAGTGGATAAAGTTCTAGGTCAGAATCAAGAAGACTTATCTTCCTGAGTTAAAATCCAACCTGAGATACTCCCTAACTATGTGACCATGGGCAAGTCATTTAACCATGTTTGCCTCAGTTTTCTCATCTATAAAAAAAATGAGCTGAAGAAGGAAATGGCAAACTACTCCAGTATCTTCACCAAGAAAACCCCAAATGGGGTCCCAAAAAGTCACAAAAAAAATGACTGAACAAAAACAACAATTTCAGAATTAAATTGCAGCTTGGTTTATGAAATCAGGCTAGAAAGAGAGGACAAAAAGGCAGAGAGAAGAATGTTGGACAGATATTACAAATGAACAAGAGTAGGTGAATGTGCTGAATGGTCTTTAGGAAATTGAAAAGTTCTTTTAATGATCCCTAGATTTTCATTGAAACACAGGCCCACTTTTTAATGCCAACATTCCTCTGGCCTTGTGTTTCTGTGATTCGTGGAAAACTAATCTCTGAAGAATTGAAATTGGGAATCACTCAAAGGGCACAATGGAGAGATGAATGGTGGATATGAGCAGGCTGCAGCACAAATAGGGAATTACAAAGGAAAATCAGAGTAAAAGTAACTGAAGAAGTTTTAAAAGAAAAGAAGCAAGAACAGCCAGTAGACATTTGTTACTGAGGTCTATGAGCTGTTGCTGATCATCTTAATGTAAATTTCAATTTCCAAGTTTGCCCATGTTCTCTAAGTATTGTACTATGATATAAAATGACAGATTTCTTACATTCATGGTAACTGAGTACTATCCTGTTATGAATTTTAAACTTAATTTCAAATTATAACCTTATACTGTGTAGAAGAAATGTTAAATAATGTTGCAGTTGATTTTCCCTTCTCAAATTTGATCTTTTAGTAATGACTTAAAGGAGGTATAATAGTTGAAATGTATGTGTGGATTTCGAAAGGGAGCAAATGTAGACCTTGGCTATATTATTATTCCTTTGGATTCTTCAAACAACAGTCCTTCCCCCCCCAAAAAAAAAACCCAGTGCACTGACATATTGGAAATTTAAATTGTATGCTGACTTGTTCAGCTCTGGGCACAGTTTTTCTGGGTGCAAATCAGCCTTCAGTTTTTATTTTAAGCTGTGCTTAGAACATACAGACCAGTTAGAACACGTTTCCATCTGTACAGAAAATAGTTTCTGTGCCCAGCATGTCATCTTGTAAGATTTTTTTTCTCCTGCCTTCAGTTTCTGCTACAAAATTGGAGGGGCAGCGGAGAAAAAATGTTAGAATGCAAAGAAATGCCACTTTGATCACATCGCTATTATGACTTGGGTCTAGTGGGAGCATAAATCTTATTTTTTTACTCCCATTTATTGTCTCTGGTAACTTCTAAACATTGTCTTTAAATATAGGAAAAATGGTTCTGCTGGAAGGTTAACCAGCATTCATTCATGGCTGTAAGCACATGCTGGGTGGAATGCCTTTGAGTTCTGAATCATTTGTGCACATGATTTTATATGTATCTATGCCATATGTTTGGCTCTGATTTTTAAACATGTGACAAGCAGAGTCAGTTTTGAGTGAATGTAAGTAAAATAAAGCATAATGTAAGTACAATCTCGAGATGCATGTTAATTTAAGTTGGGTAATTATTGGAGGATCAAATTGGTAGGAATTCATTGTTACTTTTTTAAAATTGGAAATTAAAAGTATAGCAAATGCACTGTACTCAGCCTCAAAATCAAAAATTAAAGTAACTTTGAATTGTTATTTGTGAGCTTGATGTTAGCGGAACATTAGCATGGCATAGTGGAGTATGACATAATTGATATAGGACCGACTTTGGGAATCAAGGTCTGGCTTCAAATTCACCTTTCTCATTTGACTCCTCAATAACCCAGGCAACTCTCTAAGCCTTTGAGTTACAGATAGCTTACTGATCGAAATCTGGAGAGAGAATTTTTACAATGGGAGCTCCCTGAAACCAATAAAATCACAGCACCATTCCAAAATGAAAATGTTGACCAGAAAATAAAATATTCATGAACCAAACAATTCCTGGATTTGTAAGAACCCCATAATTTTATTCTATTTTGAAAGCTCTAGGGTATTCTAGAGCAAAATTTTATTTCTTAATAATCCTTAATAATTTTTAGTTTATCTATGAATTTGATCCAAACACAGTGAACTGACACCTTGAATTAATTTTTTAAACTGCATTCCTACACAGCTAGATTTTTTCATATTTTTTCATTTTCATTATCATTTCATTTTCATTTTTTTCATATTTATGCTTCAGTGAATCTGTGGATAATTTTAATGATGTTTCATTGTCTTGCAATTGGACAACTTTGAAAGACAGGTACGATGGTGGTGGTGTTTCTGTTGTTCAGTCATTTCAGTCATGTCTGACTCTTCATGTACTATGGTATGCCATAAAAATTAGGATTTCATTAACTCTGGGAAAGAGATGGAGAAATAGCTTTCCCAGTTGAAAACATCAGTGCATTTGTATAACTTTTTAAATGGAAATCACTTAGTGGTTCATCCAATCTTCCCAATCAACAAATTGTTTTTCACATCACAAATTAGGCCATAGAAATTCAATTGCCTCAGTTATATGATCTAAATAGTGCTTTCCAAAATAAATTTTGCAGACATTTTTTTCAGGAAGTCTCTTTTGAGGAGATATATTTGTTGTCCTTGGTGTAAGTACTTTGTCCACAAAAAACTATGAATAAACATTAAGCCTGAGTTTTAAATTTCTAATGGCATAATTTTGAATGATTTATTCAGGGTCAGGTTTTTATTGGCTACTAGCTACAGCAAATGCTGCATTGGTGAGCTGGTTGAATCTATCATATCTATCAACCAGATTGACATGAATTACTATTTATGACTCTCATGTAAAAAGTGACTTAGAGATTAATTTTTTTACAATTTTACTTTTGCCTTTTGTTTTTCTCCAAGTCACTTCCTAATATATATTTCCTTTATCCATTAGACACTCCCTTAAGATAAAAGAAAATAGATATAGAAAACCAAGACATCTAAGCAACATAGCTGATAGTGTAGGCCACATTCTTCTCCCATTGTCCCCACTTCTGTATTGAAAAGAGAAGGTATATCTCAACAGGAAGTTTGGTTTTCTAAACCCAAAAGAAAGCATTAAGGAAAAATAAATTATTGGGTCTTAAAAGTTTTCCTGTATTTTACTACCAGACATTCAGATGGGAAACCCCACCCACTTTTTTTCACTGGCACATCCTATATTATATGATTTTTCCCCTCCCTCCACCTGACATCTGTTATGGTAAAATTTCACATATGAGCTTTCAAAGTTTTTCAAGAAAGCAAAGAAGTTTGCTCTCACTGATGCTGGACCACATTCTCTTCCTAAAAAAAAAAATAAAACAAAACAAAAAAAAAACTTCTGATACAAAGAAAAGTAAGTGGCCACCTTCTGTATTTCAGCCCTGTTATGCTTATTTTTATTCCTCCTACACAATAGGAGGGGAGAAAGAATTGCATACTCTTGAAATTTCTCTGTGAGGTTGATGGGTTATCCACTTTAATTTGACTAACACCCTTGTTCTAATTATTATAACATTTGTTCTTTTCCCTCTTACATCATAAAACCCTGGGAAGATATCTGAAGGCTACATGAATGTTAGCTTGGGGAGGTGGGGGTTGAATGACAAGGAGTTTTGATTGTGATATAATGTGATAATTAGACATATGGAGTGGTGTATGGCATTCAAGATCCTCAGAGAGTATTTCTAGATTATGAGAGAGAATATTCCAATTTGGGCAAGGTTGCTACTTTTTTTTTCTTTCTTCTAATTCCTTTTTCAATTGATGCTCAAATTCATTTTAGCCATTATACTCTTGATTACTTGTTTGACATGGTTTGATAGGGAAGGACACTATAACAAGAAAATCTGATGGGTTGAGTGACAGATATTCTAGCTCTTGTATATTTCACATACTTATTTCTACACACTATAAATCTCTAATTTTGGCATAAGGAAAAGTAACAACCACTTAATATGATCAGAAATAAACTATGATTTGAAATCAGGATCCATTAACCTTATTTAAAATAATTAAGAATGAACTACAACCAAAAGGCCTGAAAGTCAACTCTTTATGGTATATATACATATTTTTTTTCAAAGGTATATTGTACCCTTTAAAGCAAACTGTACTTGAATGTCTTATAAAGTTCACATCCCAGATAAAGAACAGAAAATACCAACATTTTCCATGATAGTAAAATAAGCAAAAAGATATCACTGTCTTAGGTCACACACACACATATAATTCAGTAGTGAAAGTAGCCATCATTTCAATCTCTGATTAACAAAATTTTTCATTTAACCTTGAAAAGGAAATTGGAAGTAGCCTCCTTTTTCCTGTGAATGCAGAGATGGTTTGTATGCCTGGTCTAGGAGATGAAAATAAATATATGAATGTAGTACTTCTCAGAATAATATCTTGAATTATCCACTCTGTCATCCTCTTAGAAGATCAAGGAAAACCTGAATACTCCAGCAAAAGGGACTTTGCACGTATTATAAAAGTCACAGTGTACTACTTTTCATTTTCTTTGACAGATTTTTAACACTTTTGTCATTGTTGTGAAAGACACTTGTTTTAGCAGTGCTCCCATGAGCACTTTGCTGACACATCTTCCTACCAAGTGTCAAGAAATGATGCACACTTAATCACTTATAGTTCACATGAAACCCATTCCTTAACCATACCAACACCACTGCTCCAACCTTGCCTATGCCAGTTTGATCAAAATATATGCCCAAAGCTAAAGGGTTTTGTAAATATTTTTGTGGCATAGACTCCTTTGGCAGTCTAGTATATACCATGGACTCCCCAGAATAATTCTTTGAGATACACAAACATAAAATACAAAGAATCAGAAAGGAAAACAAGTATACTGAAATAAAAGTACCAAAATATTTAAAAAGCAAGTTCAGGGGCAGCTAGGTGGCACAGTGGATAGAGCACTGGCCCTGGAGTCAGGAGGATCTGAGTTCAAATTTGGCCTCAGACACTAGACACTTGACACTTGACTGTGTGACCCTGAGCATGTCACTTAAGCCCATTGCCTAGCACAAAAAAACAAGTTCATGGGCTCCCAGGTTTAGAACCCATTCAGGAAATTTTGATAATGTACTGCCAAACATGTCCTTCACTTTCTTTTTTTCTAAGTTACTATTCTATGTTGTCTTGGATTTATATACATTGAAGAACTCAAATTACCCAGGGCAAATATGAGCACCCAAATTCAGCCTCCACCCAGTATGCTGATTTATTTTGTGCTTTTCTTTTGCATATGATGAAAGTCTAGAAAGTTACTCTTCAGCATATGTATTTGTTTCCTTATATCCTTTCCATTGATTTGCTGGAAATGTGAATGAGGTAGAAAATGATTAGTTACAGATCTTTACTGAGTATTGAAAACTTGTTTATTACAGTGTTTCTTTTTATGGTCCTACATGATCATGAACCAAAAAGCTAAGTTCATAGGCTTATAGTTTTGGAGCTGGAAGGGAGGTCAGAGAATTTCTAGTCCAACCTTCTCATTTTACAGATGAAGAAATTGAGGCTGAGAGAGGTTAAATAACTTGCCCAAGGTCCCACAGATTGGAAAGTGCAATTAGACATGAGAAGTAAGGCTGCTGATTTTATTCATACACACACACACACACACACAGAAACACATCATATAGGAATATACCCAAAGATCTTTAATGCTAAAGAAAGGTAAGCTCAAAAACCCTATTTTTTTTGTAAACTCAAGAAGATAGCATCAGCTTATGTTTTAATTCCTATGTCAATTTGAAATATTTTTGAAGTAGGGAACTACAAATGAAAAAATATTAATGTTTTTTTTTTTTTTTAGAATTTGATCTAATTCCATTTGCTATGTGTTGTCTAACCCTAGGAAAATCACTAAACTCCTTGGTGACCTGGGTGACTTCATCAAAGGAGAGAGAAGTTCCCGTGCTAAAAGTGCCCTACTCAGGAAAAAAACATAGCCAAGTTATCAAGAAAAGTATTTTGTCATTGTCAATGTAACTTAAGGCATGCTAACAATCTTGCAGTTGCATGGTTGAATGGTGGTAACAGTTACTCTACTTCACATCCATCCAATTATTTTAGAAGTTGGCAAAAATGCTGTTTTTAGCCAGAGGGACTCGAGCCAAATTTTTCAACATTGATCCCACTATGCAGAAATACCTAACAAGTCTCAATTTACAAACTAGATAAAGAGTGATAACTACAGTTAAATAAAAAACTTCAGTTGAATAGATTATGCAAATTGTATAATTTTAAAAATCAGCTGTATTATCACACTGTCATGTGCTTAAGAGTAGAATCTACCTTAATGAAGATCAGTTTTAGGAGGTGAATTACTGAACTGCCATAATTCCAATACATTAAAGTTAAATCTCATTTCTTATTAGAGAGAAACTGATATATTTATGCACCTTAATCCTCTCAAGACACTAGAATTTATTGGCAGAGGTGATTTACTAAAGGACCTGCTACAGCCTAAAAGAATTATTATGAGTGATGCATTTTCTCTCTTAGACTAGTCCCATGGGTTTAAGCTTTTCCTTTATAGTATTTAAAATCATCTACTTTGCTTTTTACTCATAGACAACATTGAATCTGGGATATGGATATAATTGCTTAATGCAGTGAGGATCTTAAAATGTGGAATAATAATCCTTTTTTCCTGTCTTAAAGTATCTGATTTATGATTTAATTTAATAAATTTAATTTAACAAACATTTATTCATCTTGTATGCAAGATGTCTTGCTGAAGCTTGGGATATGAAGACAAAAGAGAAAAAAGCCCTCCCTCAAGGAGCTTACGCTAGGAGACCCAACAGGTAAATGTATGATCATTTGAGGAAACAGAAAGAACCAAATAGAAGGCTTTCCTAGGGTTTTGTGTAAAAGATGACACTGAAATTGATCATTGAAGAAAGTCAAATGTTCTGAAAGGCAGAGAAAAAAGGCAGCATATGCCGGGCCTGGGGAGAACAGGCAATTTGAAGGCAGGAAGATAAGATGTAGAAGGCTGAGTTCTAAGAATTGTTGTTTATCCTTCATTTTTGAAGAAGACCTATGACATCACAAGGTGGTCTTGACTTGTATGTGAATTATATTTCACTGAGGCAAAGTTGCACAAAGTCATTAGCCTCATGCGCTTTTCCAGAGTCGTTGAAGTCCAATGGCAAGATGAAAATGAAGATGACTAGAGATGGCCTGGGATGCAATGGATGCCCTTGGTGTCTTTGATGTCTGACCAAACTCTAAGCTCTCTGCAACACCTGCTTCAGCTACTTTCATGACCACTGGGGCAAATTGTTCTCATCCACCCATTTTGCCAGAGGAAGTCTTCATATGTTTGAGGTAGACATCCCCCTCAATCACCAACAGGTCTAAGGCCCGTCAGTTCCCCTCAAACTGGTTTAGGCCATCTGCTAAACAGTTTTACTGGGGCATGGCCTCTGTGCATGCTATAGCTTTTTGGAGTCACTTGTGAGAGTTGGGTGAATCAAGTGAATCAATGATGGATGAGCAGCGCTGAAAAGGGCTTTGCAGGTCCCTCACACCAGAGGTGCTGGTCATCCTTGAACAACCCCCACCCCAGTTCTAAGACTACCTAGTAGGCCAATAAAGGATGGAGAATAACATGAAATAAATCTAGAAAAGTTGTGCTCTGGGGGATTTTTGTCAGGCTGAGATGATATTTATTGTAGAAATAGTATAACAGAGAGTGGCATGACCGTCATACCTTTGCCTAAGAAACACTATTTTGGCAACTTTGTGAGGGACAAATTGGAGAGGCAAGAAAATAAAAGGAGAGAGACTCTTGGAAGTCTATCAGAATAGTCCAGAGAGCCTGAAATAGGGGAGGGGCAACATGAGTAGAGAGAAGGGGACAGATTCAGGTAATTTTGTAGAAGTAGGTTCAACAAGACTTAGCCAACAGATTGACTTTGTAAGGCAAGGTGAGGTAAAGGAAGAGTGAAAAGTTGTGGATAGCTCAGAGTGAAAGAGTGCCTAGAAAGATAATAATATCTTCAATAGAAAGACTGAAGTTTGAGGGTTAGTGGTGTTTTTAGAGGAGAAATTAATGATTTCCATTTTGGAAATAGTGAGTTTGATATGCTCATGGAACATTTCGTTGGAGTTGTTTAGCAGTGGGTTGATGCTATAGGATTGGCGTTCGAGTGAGACATATACAAATTTGGTCGTAATTTGCACAGAAACGATAACTGGATCCATGGGAACCAATGAGATCAGTAACGGGTAGATGATAATCCAGTAGAGGAGAGTGAAGATAGTAAGAGAACCTGTAGAGAGAACTGTGTCACAGAACCCAAGGGAGGTAGTATGAATTTCATTATGGCCCTCAGAATCCCCCCAGACAAAATATAGCTATTTTAATTTATTCCACTGAGTGGCTAAAGATCCAACTTCATGTTAACAAGATAGTCCAGAGATTCTCCTTGGGAATGAAGTGGTAGCTACACACATGATTTTTCTTTAGTCTTCATTTGTAGCTAAAAGTGAAAGCAGAAGCTTCCATGATAGAAACCTGAATCCTTCATTATGCAGTGCTCAGCACTTTAATTGGCCTTTTTATTTTTGGGCTTCTTATCTACAAAAGGAAAGTGTTAGGCAAGTAGCACAGAGAAACAAGGTTCAGTGCACAGTACACTCATTTCTCATGGCAGCAACCTGTTTGTCAGGTTGATCACACAAATTCTTTTTGTCCTTACTTCTTATGTTATCTTATAACAATAATTGCCCTAATCACAAAAGCTAGCATTAAAGCTTTGCCAAGAACACCTCATACATTATCTTGATGCTCACAAAAACCTGGAAGGTTATGAACATTATCATTCTTGTTTTTTTTTTATGGTTAAGCAATGGGGTTAAATGACTTGCCCAGGTTCACACAGTTACTAAGTGTTATGTATCTGAAGTTGGATTTGAACTCAGATCCTCCTGACTCCAAGATCAGAGCTTTATCCACTGCACCACCTAGCTGCCCCCAAGAACTTTTTTTTTTTAGGCAATTGGGGTTAAGTGACTTTCCCAGGGTCACACAGCTAGTATGTGTCAAGTGTTTGGTCTGAGGCTGGATTTGAACTCAGGTCCTACTGACTTCAGGGCTGGTGCTCTATCCACTGTGCCACCTACCTGCCCTGAATATTATCATTCTTATTTTATGCATGAGGACCTGACGCTCAGAGAGTTGAAGTCTGACACAATGAGTGTCAGAAGTGGGATTTGAACCTAGTTCTTCTTGACTTTCTACTTTGACATTTCACATGTATTAGTTTTGTCTCCACCAACTAGCTTGCTTACGTCTTCAAGGAAAAGATCATAACTTCTATTTATTTTCAGGATCCCCAAGATAAAGAAAAAAATGCAAGTTGAAAAAAATCCAATTTAATTTAAGACAGCAACGTACAACTCTTCAAGGAGATACAATATCATCTTAGATGAGAATCCTTTGAGAATGTGAATACACACACACACATATACACACACATATATATGTGTCACACCATGTGACAATTATTGTGTCTTGTTTTTTTTAAAGGCCCTGATTGTGATTTCATTGAGTGACAGATTTCCTCCAAACAACAGGACATTTTCTGAAACACAATGGTAAAGAGGCACAGCACTGAAGTCAACCAAGATCTGGGTTTGAATCCCACTTTGAATCACACCAGGCTGTGTGACCCTAGGTACATCACAATTTCTTTAAGCCCCAGTTTCCTTATTTGTAAATTTTTGGGGATATTAATTCTATAACATTAATCTTATAGGGTTTTTACGAGGATAAAATGAGATAATGTATGTTTAGCAAATTCACTAGGGCTATTTCCCCAATTGTAAGCCTCATTAGCAAGCTGGGTTCCCAGAGCAAACCTGATTACTTTTCCTCTCAGGGTTCTGGGGGTAACTCAGGATTGCTGAGATTTCTAATACTAGCCCCCACTAGTATGCTTCCCATCAATTATCAGACAGATTCAATTAACTTTTGCAAAAGGTAATTTACCAGGCAGGTATAGCAAGGAGAGCTATTATAGAAACCATTCTCCCGAATTGATAGCTCACTCTCCCCTTTCACACACAAATTCCTCAGAAAAAGTGGGCTTTTATTCATAGGAAAATGGTAGTGAGGAACATGTATAGGGAATCTGTGTGGCAAAGTGGTAACCCACAGGTAATCACTGGCAAGCTTTTTCTTTCTTTGTGGAATCCTCATGAAGTTTTACTTAAGTCCTCTTGTGGAATCTTGAAACTGCTCTTCCTGACTGTGTCTGGTTTTTGCTTGATGGGCAGAATTTGTCCTTGGTATGTCCTTTAGATATTTAGATACTGTTTCAAGGACATTGATACAGGCCTCAGTGGACACAGATACCAACACTGATGGAAATTCCAAGTCTTCTGACCTTTTATAACCTGTTCTATTCCATCGATAGATGTTCTGTTGCTTTTTCTAGTCAGATCTTTTTTTTTTTCTTTTTGAAGATCTGCTAATTCGACTGAGTAGCTCTGAACTGGCTTTCTATTTTTATATAGTGACAATGACTTGATCTTCTTCAACCAATCACAAGGAATGCCCAATAACCCAAAGGCACTGTGATCTTTCAAATTCATTTAGGTCTTATTCACAATTAGTTTACTTATACTTATTGAACTTATATACTTATTATACTAAGTACAATAGGATGTTGATAATTTCTGTGATTAACTGGGCTTGGTGTAGACCCTACCCTTACATATGCAATCTGCTTTGTAAACCTAAAAGTGCTAAATAGATGTTAGCTATAAATATTATTGTTCTATAAGCTTACAGTGGCCCACATGGATGGTTTGAAGTAACCTGTAATGTTTGACAATGGAAAGGGGTCACATAAACAATGACAAGTATGTTTACCTGTTCAGACTCTTATATTTGGTATTTTAGTTCCTTTATCTCCTGGTTCTGACCTACACTTCCTGACTAATTTCACATTATTCCCCTTCACATGTCGTGAAGATTGATTGATGTCCAATCAATCAGTTCCCCAACCTGTCATCACCTCTCCTGCCTCCTTTGCACTGGTTATCCTTCATGTCTGGGATGCTCTTATTCTATCTCTACCTCTTGGAATCACTAGCTCACTTTAAGTCTCACCTCCTACAAAAGGTTATTCCTAACTTCTCTTAGTTGTTAGAATTTGCCTTAACCCCACCTGCCAAAATTATTTTGTATATACTTATCTATATATGTGTTTTATCTCTACTCCAGTACTAGTAGAGTGTAAACTCTCTGACAGAAAGTAGTTTCATGTTTGCCTAGCATCTGCAGAATCTAATCAAATACTTACTGAACTAAATTGAATTTAGCAGTTGGCTGGTATATAGAGTATACCCCTTCCTCTCTTTTTCTCAGACTTTTGTGTAGAATTATCTCTGAAACCCTAGAGGACTAAACATGTCCTGACAACACCCCTGTTCAGTCATTTATTCTCTATTTCTTTAATATGGTTACATTTATAAACTGCCTTATTGTCATAACAGTTAACCCAAAATACAAAGCAGACATGGATCTATTTTAAAATCTTTTAGTACTTTATTTTCCCCCAGTTACATGTAAAAACAATTTTTAAGATTTTTTTTAAAACTTTGAGTTCCAAATTCTCTCCCTTCCTCCCTCCCCACACTCATTCATTGAGAAGGCAAGTAATTTGATATAGGTTATTCATGTACTATCATGCAAAACATTTCCATAGTAGTCATGTTGTGAAAAAAAACACAGACCCAAAAAAAAAGCTCAAGAAAAATAAAGAAAGTAAAAAAAAAAGGTATGCTTCAATCTATATTCAGATGCCATCAGCTTTTTCTCTGGGGATGGATAGTATTTTTCTTCATAAGTCCTTCAGAGTTGTCTTGGATCATTGTATTGCTGTGAATAGCTAAGTCATTCACAGCTGATCATCTTACAATATTGGTGTTACTTTGTACACAGTACATTTCACTTTGTGTCAGCTCATGTAAGTCTTTCTAGGTTTTTCTGAAAACATTCTGCTCTTCATTTCTATTAGTGCAATAGTATTCCCTCATAATCACATATGTCACAATCACATACCACAATTTGTTCAGCCATTCCCCAATTGATGGGAATCCCTTCAATTTCTAATTTTTTTTTGCCACAAGAAGAGTTGCTATAGATATTTTTGTACATATAGACACTTTTCCTCTTTGTTTTTTTTTTTTAATCTCTTTTGGGATACAGATCTAGTAGTGGTATTATTAGGTCAAAGGGTATACATGGTTTATAGCCCTTTGGGCATAATTCCAAATTGCTCTACAGAATGGTTGAATCAGTTCACAACTCCACTAATAGTGCAATAATGTCTCATTTTTCCACATCCCATCTAACATTTGTCATGGTCCTTTTCCATCTTATTAGCCAATCTAATAGTTATGAGGTAGAACCTCAAAATTGTTTTAATTTGAATTTCTCCAATCAATAGTGATTTAGAGCATTTTTTCATATGGCTATAGATAGCTTTGATTGCTTCAACTCAAAACTGTTCATACCTTTTGATCATTTACAATTGGAGAATGGCCCTTATTTTTATAAATTTGACTCAGTTCTTTATGTTTGAGAAATGAGACCTTTATCAGAGAAACTTGCTTCAAACTTTTCTTCATAGTTACTGTTTCCTATTTTCACAGTTACTATTATAGAAGTATTGCTAACTGTATTTCCCTTCATCTTATTCCCTCTCCCCAGTTTATTCTATTCTTTCTCTCCCTTCACCCTATCCCCCCTCAAAAGTGTTTTGCTTCTAATTATCCCCTCCCTCAATCTGCCCTCCATTCTATCATCCTCACCTCTTCTCTTATCCCCTTCCCCTTCTACTTTCCTGTGGAGTAAGATAGATTTCCATATCCGTTCAAGTGTGTATGTTATTTCCTCTGAGCCAATTATGATGAGAGTAAGGTTCACTCATTCCTTTTCACCTCCCCCATTCCCCTCACTGTAGAAGCTTTTTCTTGACTCTTTTATGGGAGATAATTTACCCCATTCTACCTCTCCCTTTCCCTTTCTCCAAGTACATTCCTCTCTCTCACCCCTTAATTTTATTTTTTTAGATATTACTCCTTCATATTCCATTCACACCTGGGCCCTCTGTCTATATATACTCCTTCTAACTACCCTAATAATGACAAAGGTCTTATGAGTTACAAGTATCATCTTCCCAGGTAGGATTGTAAGCAGTTCAACCTTATTAAGTCCTTTATGATTTCCCTTTCCTGTTTACCTTTTTATGCTTCTCTTCTGTCTTGTATTTAAAAGTCAAATTTTCTATTCATCTCTGGTCTTTTCATCAAGAATGCTTGAAAGTCCTCCGCTTCATTAAATGTTCATTTTTTTTTATCCTGAAGAATTTTACTCAGTTTTGCTGAGTAGGTGATTCTTGGTTGTAATCCTAGCTTTTTTGCCCTCTGAAATATCATATTCCAAGTCCTTTCATGTAGAATCTACTAAATCTTGTGTTATCCTGAATATGGCTCAACAATACTTATTTCTTTCTGGCTGCTTGCAATATTTTCTTCTTGACCTGGGAGCTCTGAAACTTGACTATATTATTCCTGGAGTTTTCATTTTGGGAAGTCTTTCAGGGGGTGATTTGTGGATTCTTTCAATTTCTATTTTACTCTCTGGTTCTAGAATATCACAGCAGTTTTCCTTGATAATTTCTTGAAAGATGATGTCTAGGATCTTTTTTTTATTGTAGCTTTCAGGTAGTCCAATAATTTTTCAAAAATTATCTCTCCTGGATCTATTTTCCAGGTCAGTTGTTTTTCCAATAAGATATCTCACATTGTCTTCTATTTTTTTCATTTTTGGGTTTTGTTTCAATATTTCTTGATTTCTCACAAAGTCACTAGCTTCCATTTGCTCAATTCTGATTTTCAAAGAATTATTTTCTTCAGTAAGCTTTTGTACCTCCTTTTCCATTTGCCCATTTCTACTTTTTAAGGACTTTTTTCTTCACCGTATTTTTGTGCCTCTTTTTCTATTTTGCCAATTCTGCTTTTTAAGGCATTCTTCTCATTGACTTTTTGTGCCTCTCTTACCATTAGGCCTAGTCTATTTTTTAGGGTGTTATTTTCTTCAGCATTTTTTAATGTCTCCTTTAGCAAGCTGTTGACTCATTTTTCATGATTTTTTTGTATCACACTCATTTTTCTTTCCAATTGTTTCTCTACCTCTCATAGTTTATTTTCAAGATCCTTTTTGAGCTCTTGAATGGTCTGAGACCAATTCATATTTTTCTTGGAGGCTTTGGACATAGAAGCTTTGACTTGGTTATCTTCTTCTGAGTATATGATTTTATTTTTATTGTTACCATAATAACTTTCTATGATCAGAATTTTTTTCTGTTGTTTGCTCATTTGCCAGTCTGTTTCTTGACTTTTAACTCTTTGCTAAATGGGGCTCTGCTTTCAGGCTGGAGGGTGCACTGTCCCAAGCTTCAGGGTTTTTGTGCAGCTGTTTTCAGAGATACTTCTAGGGACCTGTAAGTTGTCAGGTCTTCCAAGGTAGTATGATCTAAGGAGAGGTATTTACTACTTTCTTGCCCTGTGCTCTGATCTGTGAGTGACCACAAACACTCTTTTCTGCTCTGGAACTGTGACAAGGGTCCCCACTCTACTATGCCCACAAGTTTTGTGTGCTAATGCTCCTCCTCACTCTGGGACTGCATCCGTGACGGCAACACAGATTCAAGTATGGGCAAAGCAACCAGGTCTTACCCTTGGTGCAAGGAAAGAGATCCCTGTAATCTGCCTCTGACCAGTTGTTCAGCCCCATTACCATATGAGGGCTGAGAGCTCCAGAAGCAGCTGCTGCTGCTGATGAGGATTCAGCGGCTCCCAAGGTCTACTCCTGCTTTGCTGTGATGGGGCTTTGTTGGGGTGACCAGCTCTCGACTGTGCTCCACTCTCATCCAGGTTTGGTAGATCTTTCTTACTGACTTTCTAAGTTGGCTTTGGCTGGAAAATTATTTCACCTCATCCTTTTGTGTGTCTTGCTGCTCTAGGAATTGTTTTGTGGCATTATTTAAAGGTTTTCAGAAGGGTTTGGGGGAGAGCTCAGGTGAGTCACTGTCTTTTCTCCACTAACTTGACTCCACTCCCAGATTAATTTTTTTAAACAAAATTTCCTTTAATAAAGACAACTTTTTAAAAGACACCTTTTTTTCTGCTGATTTCTGAGACAAATTTTAAATCTTGTTCCTTGCCCCATATAAGGGAAAAATGCCTCTGCTCTTTTTTTTTTTTAGTTGCATATTTCAGTCAGCTACAACAAAAATGTGTCAGTCTCAGGGAAAAAGAGGAGAAAGGTAAATTCTACCTGCCAGGGCACTTTTTTCAAATACTAAATTGCTTCCTTGTGTTCCTTGATCATTATCTCACACCCTGGACATCTGAAAATATATGACAGAGAAATAAAAATGTGAGAGAATGCACACAATCATTTGTAGCCACTCAATTAATCTGAGATATTGATGTTTCTTATTTGAACATGCCTCTCTCCCTTACCCACTACAAAAAAAAATTAAGACTTGTAGGAGATCAGTGTATTCATTTTCATTTTCTTTTGTCAATAGCATGGTGGGAAAAGTGGTGTCCTAAAATATCTAAGAATACCTTTTAAAATGGCAACAACAAATCGCTGTTGTATAACAATAAAGTGGAATTCATGGGAAGACAGTTAACTCTTGACTATTCTTGAGAAGGTAGGAAAGGGGTAATTGAAATCCACAAATAATCTTCAGACTGGATCTTACCCAGTTGTTTCAACCTAGGCATCTTGCCTGCCCCACATGCTATCAGAATAGCTCATAATTTTCTACATGCAGAGATAATAGAGTAGCTAACCTCCAGGCAAGAATGGTGCTTTTCTACAAATGATTCTGTGTGTTTATGTCAAGACATGTAAAAATAGGTCATTTGGCTGGAGATTTATTTCCCACTTTATGAAATCAGTGGGTGATTTCATGTGACTACATAGACGAAAGGCCTCAAGGTCAGTCATTTTGCATGCAACTCATTTCAGTACTTTTCAGCCCAGTGTGAGTCTGATTTTTGCATTTTAAGTTCTTGAACACCTGCTAAATCCCCAAGAGGCAATTATCAAGCCAGTTGTGAATTTTCAGATTTAATTAACAGTTCCCCAAGTTTACCTTAAATTATTTTGGTAGCTGATAAGATGTATTTATTTTTGAATCTGGCAAGAAAGCTGTGTGTTCCAGTGCAAATCAAGGTTCAGAACATTTAATTCTATCCATTTCTGAGTTTCAGATGAAGTGAGCAAAAACTGAAAACTTAGGTACTTTTCTGTTTCTCACAGCATTTTTGTTTTATTGACCTTGAAGAAGGATTTGAGATTCCTGTAAATGCCTCTCTTCAGCACTGAGATAGCCACTGACTATAAATTACTCATAGGTTTTCAAAATCCAGGTAAAAGTGATGCTCAGCAGGAACACCTTTATATTTTTGCTTTATTTTGAAAATAAGCTTACTTCAATTCAATTCAACAAACAAATACTAGGAGTTGACTATGTGCAGAGTATATGGCTAAGTAAATAAGACGTGGTCTCTCCTTCATTGAGTTTACAATCCATCGGATGATTGTACTACATATACAGATTAATTATGTCATGATAAGCCAATCAGAGATATGCTATGTGAGGTTCCAGGGTGAAAGTCTTTCCTAACAATAAAGGACAAGGAAAGTTTGATGGTAGAATTTCAGTTGAGCTTTAAATCACAGAATAGGGTTCAACAAGTTGAAAAGTGAGAAGGATGTAGTAGCTACATATGAAGAACTGTGTGAGGCAGTACATCAAAGTGGAAAAGTTCAGGGTACATTTGGAGGATGGAAAATAGCTCAGTTTGGCTGGATTGTAGTGTGAATGGAAGCTAGTAATAAGAGATGTGGCTAGACAAGTAGGATGGGGCCAAATTGTGTTGGGTTTAGAAAAAAAAACTTTTAGTTGGTTGGGTAATCAATAGGGAACCCCTAAAGATGGTGGATTAGAAGAGTAACATGATCAAATTTATGTATAAATAGTCGCTGTCTTATAGCAGCCTGAAAGTTAGATTGGAAGTGGAAGGTATTAGAGATTGGAAGACTTATTAGGAGGCTATTACAATGATTAAAGTGGATAGTAAGGAAGGTCTATAATAGATAGTATTGGACAGATGGAAAGGCCATGTGGTAAAATAAACAGAAGTTGTTCCCTGATTTAAGTTAGAGATGAGGGAGATGCAAAAATAATTCAAAGGTTTCAATCATGGGGCACTATGTAGTGAGGCCAGCAGAAACAGTGAAGTAAGGAGGAGAAGTGAGTTAAGAGGAAAGCTAATAAGGCCAGTTTAGGACATGGTGAGTTTGAGGTACTAGTGGTACCTCAAATTATATCTAGATATAATTCTAGGGGATGTGTAAGTAACTGTAGATATAGCTTTGCAGCTCCAAGAAGAAGGGATGAGTATATAGATTGGGAAGTTATCTTCATAAAGATAATATTTAAAGTTAGGAATATAGAGAAAAGTATAGAAAGGGGAAAAGGGCCAAAGAGAGACCTTAAGGGAATATTTACATTAAGAGGTCTGGAAGAGGAGAAAGAAATAGGAGTTATTAGAGGTATAAAGGTGGCTAAAATATGAGATATCTCTGAGGTCAAGGTAGAAAAAAATCAAATATCCATAAGATGGAGTAGTAAATGGTGTCGAATGCTACAGAGAAAGATGATGACTAAGAAAAAGAGATTTAATGATTAGAAAACAATTGGTGATCTTGAACCAGAATTTTAAGTAGAGTGATAGAGAAGTTGAGTTGAAAGGGACTGAGAAAAGAGGGAACTGTGAGGAATCCATGTGGACTTGATAATTTTTTTTTCAAAATGTTTTACAGTGAAAGGCAGGTGCAGAATAGAATGGTAACAATTCTGAGGAGGAATAACAAGGGAGACTGGACCTTTGATTTTACTGGTGTAGAGAAATTTCAGGTGAGGAAATTGCCTCTACCAATGAAGTTTGGTACCTGTCCTATAACCTATAGTTTTAGAGAGTTGTCTGGGAACATTGAAAGGGTAAATGACTTGCCCAGAGCTGCATAGTCAATATGAGGCAGAGGCAGGGCTTGAATGTTGGTGTCAAGACTAACTTTCTACCTACTACACCCTACTGACTCAAATATTTAGAAATAAGGATAAAAGAGGGTTTTTTTTGCTTTTGTTTTTTTTTTAAGTTTGGAGAGACTTGTCATGTCCATAAGCAAATGGAAAGGATACAAAGTAAGGAGATATTGAAGATGTAAGAAAGACAGGGGATGCTTGAAATATAAAAAATTGTCAAGAATATTGGAGGCAAAGGTTCAAAGGCAAACAAAGAAGCATAGATATCGAGGGATACAGGAATAAAGATATGACCAGAGGAAAGAATATAAATGAGCAGTGAGGCTGAGTAGTTTTGAGGAATGACAAAGGGGAATTATAGGAACTCAAGTGGGATGGTCTCAGTCTTCTCAGTAGAGTAGGAGGTTAAGTCATCTGCTATATATCTAGGGACAAGTAGTTCATTTGGGGACATGAGAAGAGAGGAAAATTTTGGAACAATCATCATGGGTAATGAGATCAGGAATCTACATAAGAGCAGAGCAGATGGATTGCTAAGCAGCAATAAGGGGCCAACTGAGGTTAGAAACCCAAAATATGTAGCTGTTGAATTCAGCTCCATTTCATGACTTTATCCAGTAAAACTAAGCATTCTGGGGGAGCCTCAGCAAAGAAACTAGATAAGAGTTCCCCAACAATTAATATATAGGAAGTTTAGGAATGGTAGGAAGTCAAGGAAATAATGGATACTGTAGTAGTTTTTGATAAATAATTCAGGTGTCAGATTATGGTAGTAATGGTAATGGAACCAAAGAGACTCACTGGGACTGGAAGAATAGAAATGCATCAAGAAATCAAAGGTCATAATGAGGTTGAGGAGTAGGATTAGTGCACTGGTAGAGCAGGAGAAATGGTTAGAAGGATGGAATGGTCAGAGAATGGAGCTTTAAAACTCAGGACCTTAGATATGATGAAGTCAAAAGTGTAAACATGCCAGCCATGTGTACAGATGAAGTGGTCTGGAGAAAGGAGGCATTAAGTTGAAGAATAGGAGGGATTTGGTGGTCAAGTTATTAAAGGAGTCTTCATCATGAATATTGATGTCAATGATAATTATGGCAAAGAATATGGGTTGGACAGGAAAACTAAGACAGGTACTAAAGTAATCAAGAAAGTTGGTGGGGTAGAGCCAAGATAGTGAAGTGGAAGAAAGCAATGAAGCTGAGCTCACGTCTACACTTCCTCCAAACAGATCTATAACCAAATCTTGATGGAGAAAATCCAGAAAAAGACACAGTGAGTCATTCATCCAGCCCAGTTCATCATAGGCAGAGAGACAGAGAAGTTTGCAGACACTGGAGACGGGGCTGGAGCAGAAGCACAATGAGGATGGATTACTCCAGTGCGCAGGTAGAGGTTGCACATAGGCACCAAAAGAGGTCCCAGACCCATACTGGGGCTCTGCAATGGCAGTTGTTTCCTGGAAGCTTACGTTACCCAATCCTAGGTCACAGATCCATGGGTTATACAAGGCCTTTCCCAATAGGGAGGCCCCCAACAGTGAACTGAGAAAGGATTAAGTTCAGAAACCACCGTAAGCAGTGATGTGGCTCAGATCCTAAGCTCAGATAAGGGCCTGACTTTGGCTATCTAGCCTAGCCAGCAAAAGAATCATCAAGGGAAGAAGCCCAGACTAAATGAGGGCCTGCAATTCTACCACTTTGAACTAAAAGAACTTTATAAGCTAACTATTAAGGGCAGCCTAACAGCAGTCTCCTCTTGTAAAGGTCAAAAGCCAGGTCAGGAATTTACAGACCTCAGACAAGAAGATAGTAATAAGACTTGACCCTAGATCAGACCACTCTGGGAGCTCTGAAAGCTTACAAGTCTCCAGCCTGTCTCTGACATCCAGGAATAACACAACTCTCAACACCCCAAGAAAGCAGCAATAGGGCCAGTCTAACTCTTCCCTCCAGAAATGTGACAGAAGTCCTAACATCAAATACAAAGTCAGGAAGCATGCTGGAAAAATGGGCAAACAAACAGAAAAAAAAGAATCACAACCAAAGAAACTATCAAGACACAAACATGGAAAAGAATAACTCCAAAACTTCCACAAGTAATGACTGAGAGAAAAGCATAGCTTAGGCACAAACTCAACCAGAATTCCCATGAGAAATGAAGCAAAAGTTTAATGAAACAATTAAAAAATGGAATGAGCACTTGAGAGAAAAAAAAAGAAAAGAAATAAGAAATATTTAAGAAAGAATTTGAAAGAGAAGTAACAGTTTCACATAAAAGTCACACAACCTTGTCCAAGCAACAAACTCCCTAAAAATTAGAATAAGCCAAAGAGAAGCCAATGACTTTATGAGGCAACAAAAATACTAAAACAAGGTTAAAAGACTGAAAAAATGGAAGAAAATGCAAAATATTTCATAGCAAAAACAAATACCTTGGAAAACAGATCAAGAAGGAAAAAAAATTCAGAGTCATTGGACTATCTGAGCACCACGACAAAAAAAATGGCCTATACATTCTATTTTAAGAAATCTTAAAAGAAAACTGACCAGATTTCTTAGAAGCAGTGGGCTAAATGGAAATAGACTTCATTAGTCACCTCCTGAAAGAAACCCTCCAAAGGAAAATTCCCAGGAGGATTAGGGTCTAAATTTAGAGCTCCTGGGTCATAGAAAAAAATGCTACAAGTAGCCAGAAATATTGAGGAGCCAGAGTCAGCATCATACATGATTTAGCAACTACCACTAAAAAGCAGTAAAAAACTTGGAGTACAATATTCCAGAAGGACAAAGATATAGGCTCACAGACAAGAATAACTTATCCAGAAAAGAAATTGAGTATAATACTACAGGTGGTCTTTAGTGAAATAGAGGACTTCCAAGCCTTGCTGATGAAAAGGCTAGAGCTGTGGAGAAACTTTAAATTCAAGTTCAGGAATGAAAAGAAGCATAAAAATTGAGAAAAATGGTATTTTTTGCT
Organism: Vombatus ursinus; assembly: GCF_900497805.2. Classification (NCBI taxonomy): domain Eukaryota; kingdom Metazoa; phylum Chordata; class Mammalia; order Diprotodontia; family Vombatidae; genus Vombatus; species Vombatus ursinus. The sequence continues at coordinate 21,141,186 of NW_020954551.1, read as the reverse complement.
AAGACCACTTAGATGAGACTCAAGTTATCAATGCTAATCCTTCTGGTGAGGAGGACCATCATATCTGACCATTATACACTCCAAACCCCAGGCAGTGCTATTTGATCTGCTATTGTACCCTAAGAACTCCTAGGCCATACCATTCCTCCTGAAGCTGAAATTCTCTCTTTTTTTGTTTATTATTTTTATTTTTCAAGCAATGAGCATTTTAAATTAACCTATCCCTTCCACTATCCCCCCCTCTTTCAATGAGCAGTTTTGTGCTGTTTTCTCAAATTAAACTATGAGCTCCTTGTAAAAAAAATTAAAAGACAGACCAGTGAGGAACAAAAATCGTGAGAGGGTGATATAAATGGATTGAGTTAATGTTATAAGAGGAAACATTTTGAGGGACAAAGGTAGAGGAATGCATTTGTGGGAATCGATGAGTACTACAAATCTTTGGGCCTTTCTGGGTCAGAGGAAGGCAGACAAGGGAAGTGACTTTCATTCTTTTCCTTCTGTTTTCACTCTCTTTCTGGGTGATCCTATTCATTCCCATGGATTGAATTATTCCAGGGGTTCTTTTTTCCTTTTTTTATTTTTTTGCACTTAATTGTATTTTTTCCAGTTAGATGTAAAGATAGTTTTCAACATTCATTTTTGTAAGATTTTGAGTTCCAGATTTTTCTCCCTCCCTCCCTTTTCTCACTCTTCCCCAAGATAGCAAGCAATCTGATATAGGTTATACATGTACAATCACATTAAATATATTTCCATATTAGTCATGTTGTGAAAAAAATCAGAACAAAAGGGAAAAACCACAAGGAATAAAAAACAACAAAAAAGTGAAAATAGTATGCTTTGATCTGCATTCAGACTCCATATTTCTTTCTCTGGATGTGGATAGCATTTTCCATCATGAGTTTTTTTTTAATTGTCTTGGATCATTTTATTGCTGAGAACTAAGTCTATCATAGTTGATCATCACACAGTGTTATTGTCACTGTGTACAATGTTTTCCTGGTTCTACTCACTTCAATCAGCGTCAGTTAATACAAGTCTTTCTAGGTTTTTTCCCAGCCTGCTCATCATTTTTTATAGAAAAAACAGTGATCCATCACATTCATGTACCACAACTTGTTCAACCATTCCCTAATTGATGGGCAACCCACAATTTCCATTTTTCCCACCACAAAAAGAGCTGCTATAAATATTTTTGTACAAGTGTGTCCCTTTCCCTTTTTCATTATCTCTTTGAGATAACAGACCTAGTAATGGTATTGCTGGATTAAGGGATATATACAGTGTCATAACCCTTTGGGTATAGTTACAAATTGTTCTCCAGAATAGTTAGATCAATTCACTCCACTAAAAATGCATTAGTGTTCCAATCTTCCCATATCTTCTCCATCATTTATCATTTTCCTTTTCTGTAATATTAGCCAAGCTGGTAGGTGGCATCACAGAGTTGTTTTAATTTGCATTTATCTAATCAATAGCATACTCCAGGGGTCCTTAGCCCTTCTTGTGTCATACTCTGCTCTCTGGTAGTCTGGTGAAACCTATGGACCACTTCTCAGAAAAATGTTTTTAAATAGATCAACATATGGAATTACCAAGGAAATCAGTGATATTGAAATACAGTTATCAAACAATGAGAAAAAAAAACTTCAAGCTGATGGACTCCAGGTTAAGCAACTCTGCTTTATGCAAATGACCCCCAAATCTTCAGTGCAGACCCTTTAGACCCTGAATTTTTGACAACTGCATATCTTTATCTGTATGTCCCCCAGAACCTTATGTCCAACATGTTTAAAACTGAGCTCATCATCTCTTCCTACAGAATACCCATCATCATCCTCCCATTTCCTCTATTTCATTTATTGGTATCACCATTTCCCCATGTTCCCAGATTCAGCATCCAAAACCCCAAATGTCAGAGTCATCTTTGATTTTTACTTAAGTAAAATGAGGAATTATACCTGAAGGATGTACCTCATGGGATTATTTTTATAATCAATTGAAGTGATTTATGGGTGACATAGATGATGGGTCTGGGCTTCATCAAAGGCCTGTTGCTAACGGGCATGTCATTGTGATTTGAGGTGACAAAGTAATTTCTTATTTATTCCCTACACCTGGACACTATGTAAAAAAGGACTGCAAACTAAGCCTATTAGAGTCATTCAGGAGAAAGGAAAGAGAACTTTCAGCATAGTTCGAAGTGACTTCTTTTGAGGGACACAGCTACTACTACCTCTCCCTTAGATTTCCAGAAGGAGGTGAAGGAAGAAAATTTAACTCCACATCAGACTCGCAGAAGCTAAGGTAGCCTCAAGCACAGAAACATGAGTGTGTCTAACTGGGTCTAAAATATGACCTTTGGTATCCCTTCTGTTTTGGGTTTCTTCTCTGAGTCACAAATTGCAATGTGGAAAAATACACATTTCCAACTTTCTAGGTATCATTGAGAGTTTAAGATGTTGGGAGTACCAGCTCCAATAGTCCTAGTTCACATGTCAAGTGCTTTAAAAAGTTAAAAGCATTTTATTAATAATAATAATGATGATGATGATGATATCTCCCTTTGACATATTAGAAAGAGCTTGGATTTAGGATTGGCTGTCTCTAATTATGGTAGTACCTCAAATTTCCCTGAGGTAGTTGTAGTTTTATGACAATTTTAACTAATAGACATTTTATTTCCAATAATTATTAGTAAGCAAAGCACATATTCTTAAGAATCTGAAATTTTTGGTTTCAGACATCTGAAAATAATACTCATTCAAAATCAGAGATCTTAAGCAGGGAATGGTTTAACATTTTTCTTAATGACCTAGCTCATGGACTAGCAGATTATAACAACCTTCAAAGGTGGAATGCAGTGGGCACCTAGAATAGATTGCAAGTGATCTTGGCAATCAATGGTCAGGAATAAATAGGGGTACAGGTTTAAAGCTGTAAAGAACATGAGAAGTCATTCAGGGATCATAGACCTAGAACTGGAAGAATACTTAGAGTTCATCTAATCCAATCCCATCACATTATGGAGGAAAAAAAAACCTGAGGCCCAGGAAGTTTCAATGACTTCTCCAAAGTTCAAAAGAGGCTTATCCAGGATTCAAGCCCAGGTCATCAGATTCTGAACCCAGCACTCATTCTATTATACCAAACTGCTTCATGACCAGTCCTTTCATCTTTCTTACATATGGAAAATCTGGGGTCCAGAATGACAAAGTAGCCAGTTGGACAGCAAATGGCAAATCTATTACTCAAAGCCAAGTCCACTATCTCCAAATCCAATTCCTTAGCAGCACCCAGCTTGGTATGCTATGCTTATTGTGAGGACTAATCAAAATAATGAACATGAAGTTTTTTGTAAACCCTACAACATCATGTACATACAAATGAATGAAGGCAAGAACAAATAAATGAAAATGCATTTATAAAATGCCAACATTCTACATACTGGGGATGCAAATACAAAAATGGGGTCATCCTTACCCTCAAGGAGCTTATATTTTGATAGGGGAGTGGTGGCAGGATGAGATGTTTTGTTTTGGAAAGTTACTGGGGTGGTTACTGGAAACATGCTTTCCATTAAGAATAGTAGTATTGATTTTATTTGAGTTCCATAACTGGGAAACAAGGGGAAAAATAAAGCACATCAATGCACAATAGAGTATACCTGCTTAAGAATATTCTGAAAGGCAAATATCTAGGGGTCATAGTGGATCAAAGTCTATATGTGAATAAGAAATACAACTTGGTTTGTACTTTTTTAGGCAGCGAAACACAAGAATGCATGACCAAGCACCAGAAAGAATCTTTCTCTTTATTCTGAAAGTTGTTAGAGTTTAGGTTCCATCTCTTAAAAGGACAACCAAATGAAAAGGACAGGAGGCACAAGAGGAACTGAAAGGCTGGGTTATGAAAATATGGACGAGAGGTTAATGAAACTGAAATATTAACCTGGGAAGAGAAGGCAGAGGCAACTTCATCATGGTCTTGCAATGTGCAACAGTTATCACTGACAGGCCAGTGACCAGCTACTTTCTGCTGAGAATAGAACAAAAGAAACCCATCTTGAATGTGTAACACCTAAGATTTATGACAGATTTTAAAATGTACTTCTGAAGGAAAGGAATGAAATATCTTGAAATTTTGTGTGATCTGGTTTTTTTTTGTGGAGACATTTAAGAAATAACAGTCTGTTTAAGATGGTTTAAATTGAACCTTTAATGGAGATAGGAGAATATATTAGAGCTTCACAAAGGACCCTTCTAGACTTTTGACTTTGCTAATGTATGAAACTATTCCCAAGCTCTTCAGACACAGAGATGGGCACACATACAAAAAAATTCTTGGAAAAAAAGCAAGCACGACCCATATTTTGGCATTCTGTAATGATAAAAGTTTTTTTTAAGTGCCCCTTAAAATAAGTAGTTATAAAATCACAGAGGAAAGCATTTTTAAACTAGATTTCTATGGAATGGGGACTTCCCCTAATGAAGTTCCCTGTATCAATTCAAATTAGCACCTGAGCTTCAATTTAAATCTAAGAGAATTTCCTGGGGACATAGAGAGATCTAACCCCAAATCACATATATGGTATGTAAGATGATAGGATCATAGATTTAGGGCTGGAAAGGACCTTAGAGGTCAAGTCTAACCTCCTGATTTTGCAGATGAGGAAAGTGGGGCCAAAGAGGTTAAATTCCTTACCACAATTGCTAGTAAATTTATGAGGTAGAATCCAAACTCAGTTTTTCTTGTCTCATTGGATCACCTATTGTCAAATATAGCACTTGAACTGGAGGTCAAATAGCTAGAAGATTTCATAGGTGGATCTGAAACCCATTTCTTCCATATTATGGCCAATTCTATCCACTATGCCACACTGCATCTCTTAGGCAGCTTAGGGAAGCAAATATTAGGAATCTTTTTTCTGTTGCTTTAAGCCAAAGATGACCAATCAATCAATCGACATTTATTAAGAACTTTGCTCGTTGTTTTTAAAATATCTGATTCTAAATTTCATTAAAAGGCTCTTTTTTCATTTTTAGAATTTTGGCAAAGGAAAACATTCCCCCCATCCCATTGAAAATAAATCTTTTCTGGTACCAGGAGTCTCCTCCTTTCTCTGCGGTAGTCCTACTAAGTCCATTGTTGGTGGTGTCCAAGTCTTTGTGACCCCACATACTTGTCCATTGGGATTTCTTGGCAAAGATGATGGAGTCATTTGCCATTTTCTTTTCCAGTGTGTTCCCATTTTACAGATGAGAACCTGAGGTAAAGATGGGTTAAGTGACTTGCCCCCAGGGTCACACAGTTAGTAAGTACCTGAGGCTGAACTTGAATTCAGATCTTCCTCACTCCAGGCTCCAATGCTCTATCCACTGCACCACTATTGAGCCCATAGTATTTATTATTGTCTCATTATTCTATTGTCTCAAGTATTGTCATGTATTAGCAAAGTCAAAAGTCTAGAAGGGTCCTTTGTGTAGCTATAATATATTCTCCTATCTCCATAAAAGATTTTAAACCATATTATTTAAGTGCTGAAGATCCTGTCCAGATCAGAATCTTTGCTGCTACTAACCATCAATCTTAAATGAACTAACCATGCCCAAATGTCAAGAAAGAGGAAGGGTTTTCAGACTTCACAAATGCATGGAATCCAGCACTCCCATGAGAAATTTGACAATGCCTTGTCTTTCTAAAAACAATGCTCCAGTCTTCCCTGGTGTTCTTAATGATGAATCCCTAGGGCCCCTCTGACTTAGGCCTCCCTGTTACAGCAGCTCATTGCAACCCCAGCTAAGCTGCTGGGTATATAGGTTCTCATTAAGTATGGTCTAGATTTCTGTTATACTGCTAAACGAACTTGAAATTGAACTTGTCATAACAAAGTAGGCAGGCTCTGGGCCTGAGTTTCTCTTCTTCTTGTTGCTATAGTGACCAGCAGAAATCAGAAGGGAAAAAAGAGAAGAGGAATCTTCATTTAAATAGCCATGTCCATCTGGAAGTATTCTAAGTAACATTTCTCTTTACTTTTTACCTTTGAAGGTTAATGCATCAGGAAAAGGGTTTTCTTCTTCTTCTTCTTCTTGTCTGTACAGTGTTCATACCAAGACCTTTGCCAAAAGCTTTTCTATTAATAACAATGAAATAACTATAACAATGAAATAAATCACGTCAAGGAAATGAACAAGAGAGCTTATTTCTTGATCATGCTTTTTATATTAATATCATAAAGAACCAATGAAAACTGCAGCTTGGTGGAGTGGAGAGGGAGCAGGCCTCTGTCACATCATGTCTGTGTGACCCTGGGCAAGTCATTTCACTTCTCAGTACCGCTAAAAACTCTCTGAGACTACCAATTGCAGAGAAGGTACTGGCCTACATTGGTAGAGAGTGTTTCTTACTTCCACCAATTAAATCACGGGTGTGGTAAAAATGATTTTAAATGGAAATAAATGCCTTGTCATTTATCTGTTATTTAGTTTTAATACAAAAGTGATTTATTGTTGAAAGAAGATACTATGAATCTTTTTATTAGATTTGTCATTTTTGATACACCACTTTATTGATTGACAATTATTGATGAATACACATAGAAAGTGGTCTGTGAAAAGCCTAAAATATTTGGGACAGATTTTCTAATCTTCAGGAAAATAAAAGGCAGGACAACTATCTAGGAACATTCAGGAATTATTAGATGAAAGGTTTTCACTTCAAATCTTGGCATTTCCCCTATCAGGCATATTTCCCTGAGTTGTTTACTTTACCTTGGCTATTAATATGGGTAGTATCATACCCATGTTTTTGTACATGAAGAAAGGGCAATGCTAGCTGACTGGTCATAGATCAAAGATTTCTTGTTGGTTTCTCTGGGTGCTTTCCCCACTATAAATCTGGTATATTATCAAAGGATCATAGATCTGGAGCTAAAAAGGATTGTAAAGGCCATTTCATCTGCTCCTCATTTTTCATATAAGGAAAATGAGACCAGGAAGGTTGTGGTTTATTTACCCAAGATATAAGATTTGAACGCAAGTCCTCCAACTAACAAGTGGGACGTTCTTTATTTAAACTGGGTCATCCTTTGCTTGCCAAACCCATTCTTTTTCTTCTATGCAACACAAGGATATTGAGGAAAGAGCAAGGAACTTGGAATCTGGTCACATCTAGATTAAAATCCTCCCCCTCTTACTCACTGAGTGACCATGGGCAAATCATTTGAACTTGTTTCTGCATCTGTAAAATGGGGTGATGCTATCTCACAGGGTTATTGTGAGACTTAAAAGTGCTAGTACACATGAAGTTCTTCACAAGCCATAAAGTGCTAATTAAGTGCATCTACAATTGTTATCTGAGTCCTTTTTTTTGAGAATAAAGTGAAAATCAATAGGAAGGAAGGAGGGAGGGAGGGAGAGAAAAAGGAAGGGAAGGAAGAAAGGAAAGAGGAAGATAAGGAAGAAAAAAGGAAGTAAGGGAGGGAGGAGAGAGGGACAAAATAAAAAAAGAAAGGAAGCAATGAAGGAAGAAAAGAAAAAAGGGAGGGAAGAAGGGAAAGAAGGAGGGAAGGAGGAAGTAAGAAAGCATGAAAAGGTGGGAGGGAGACAGAAAGGAAGAAATTAAAGAAGGAAGGAAGAAAAAAAGAAAGGCAGATATATCTATATCTATATCTATATATATATAGACATATCTATATATCTGTATGATAGATAAAATTTTAGTGAAAAAACTTTAAGGAAAATATGACAGAAAAGTAAACTGAAGCAGAATATGAAATGCCATAGAAACAGCAGGTAAATAAATTAAAACCCAATCAGCTAGTCAGTCATATTTATTTACTGACTTCCTAGAGGTCACTATGCTAGACATTCTGAGATGTACCAAGATCAGAAATGTTTCCGTAGACTGTGTTTAACTTGTGCCATCTGGGCAATATTTGAATATTGAGTCTTCCTTGTGTCTCCCTTATGCATTTTCTCCTGGGAGGTTTTAAGGTGTCACATTCAACTTGGCTTATCATTAAAAAAAAGTACTATGTGCTGTGGAGAACAGAATTAAATTTCTGGCAACCAAAATATGTGCATTTATAAGCAGTTTAGAAATCATTCCTCATTGTGCCTCTCTGCTTGCTACACTTCAGGTCACTTCCTACCTTGCTTGCCTCTAATCCTAGCTACGGGGCTTAGGAGGAAGACAATAATAAGCCTGTCTTATATTCACTGTATGATAACCTAAACATAGCACGACAGGAAGGGGCAGGTAGCAAAGGGAAATTAGACTCCAGTATCTTCTTGAAGCAAACTTTGCCCTGTTTTTTTTTTTCACCTCAGAGACACTTCAGAAGACACACACTGCTCTGGCTATCTACTATCCTCTACTTATTACTCCTTTCCTCTTCCTTCCACTTCACCTTCATTCCCCTTGCATAAATCTGATCCAGACACACAGCAGGCTCTAAATTGAATGTATGTTGACCTAATTCTAAGCTTCATTGTATATTGACCTAATTCTAAGCTTCAAACTCACATCTACAACTGCCAGTAGTGCCTCTTTCTACTTATGCATCCCACAGGTATATCAAACTGAATGTGTTCAAAATCAGACTGCCTTTCAATTCAGCATTTAGGATTTGCCTGCAGTTAGGTGGGCACTGTCCTAGGTGCTGGATATACAAAGACAGCAGTGAAATTGCCCCTGCTCTCAATGAGGTTAAATTCTCCTGGAAGCGAAACAGTATGCACAGAGATGAGTATGTAAGGCACTGCCCCTTACCTGAGACCACTTTGGTGGTTGAAATGGTCTAGAAAACAAACCTTTTCATAAAGAAAAAAAGATTAAATCCAGTTATGAGAGGTGTAAAGTACTGATCTTTTGATATATGAAGTTTAATTGTGGAAAGAAGTAGAAAGAAATTTTTATGTACTAAAAACTGATGAAATTCATAAATATCAGATAAAATGACAGATAGGATGACTAAATAGGGAACTGAAAAGACCTGCTTGAAGGCAGGGAAATGAATGAAGGTGCAGTATTGGGGTCCCTCAGATGTTTGCATGTGACTTTTCAGAGTTTGTGAGGTTAAATTCACAAAGCAATTAATTTTTTAAAAATCTAGTTGGTGACACTGAAAAGAATTAAAAGGACTTGGCTTCATAACTGAAAGAAAAGTGGATTGTATTTTACCTCATAAGAGACAGATGAGTTATTGAGCACCAAGAGGCTCTGATTTGAGTCACTGAAGAAACCAGCAGCAGAAGAGTGGAAAAATCAGCTGGAGAAGACTGAGTTGAGAAGGTAGCAGGAGGCAGTTAAGAATACATTAGGAGAGTCAGTTGACAAGAAGACTTCAGGTCTCGGGCTAGAAGTTGCTAATTGACTGGAGACAGTCTGAAGTGCTTTGGGAGCCAACTAGATCCTGTTTTTTCTTTTTGTTTTCTTTTTTTTTTGCATTCTAGCAACATCTACAGCTTGAGAGAAGTAAAACTACTTAGGGGTATGGGTTAACTCTCTGCTGATAACTCTGGTTGGAGATGAGAAAATGGAAGGGAAAAGGTAGGTTGTACTTTTCCTTTGCTATTAGAAGAAACTGATATGGCCAATTTAACATCTTCCCTGAACTTGTTTGTATTCCTCAATGAGCCAACATAAGGAGTTTGCTGTGAGTTGTTTTTCTGTGAGAAAATCTGAGAGATTATTAAACAACCCAGCATCCTGTTGAGTGAAGAGGTGGTTAGGGCTTGATAACTTGTTCAGAAAACCAGCCTGAACATCTCATCATCACAATAGCACAATGCATCCTCACTAACCATTTAAGGGTGACTTGTGAATGGAAAGAGTTTGGCACAGTCTGAGAGTGGGAGAGGGGCAGATTTACCTAGCAGAAGAATGGTGAGGACCAGAAGGAGAACAGTTAGCAGAGAAGCAGATATATTCTAAACAGATGGTTCCTGAAGGGATCAAGGACATCAAGGCCTCCGGAAGCAAGTTGTGAAATTGCCCTGAGCATGTGGTTTATTATCATTCCTGTTTCTCCTTGCTAGGTTTCCAAAAGTATGGGTCCTCTATCCTCTCTCCCAAAAGTCTACAATAGTGGAAAATTGTGATCTGTGCTTGTGTGTGGACAGTGAAAGAGTACTTGCTTCTGTATTTTCTTTTTGTTGAATAATTGTGATGTATTGACTTTATTTTTTTGCATTATTGTAAAGCAAATGTTTGTTTTTTTTAAGAGCTAGTGGTGTCTTCATTGTGATTGACTGGGAAACATACCACTTGGGGTTTAGGAGCTAGAGTGGCAAGGAAGGGGAGCATAGCCCCCCTCCCTCCAATACCCACAAAATGTAGGACCCTAAGCAAACTTGAATTACAGCCATGTGGTAGTGGTCCTTGTCTTGAAACCCAGACTTGCTTGTGGGAGAGTAGGTTGGGGTGAGTGAATCAACCTAGACAGAGAGTGGGTGGAGGGACCCCAATGAAAGTATTATGTTATGAAGAGAAAGAGAGACAGAAGTGGAGAGAGAGAGACAGAGAGACAGACAGAGACAGAGACAGACAGAAAAAGACAGAGACAGTCAGACAGATGGATATACAAAGAGACAGAAACAGAGAGAGACAGAAAGAGACACAGAAACAGAACAATGTATTATATAATAAATTAATGAATGAAATCATTTAGTCATGAGGGGACATTAAAACTTGGGAGGATAAGAAAATGACTCTTGTGGAATGAGACATTTTAGATGAACCTAGACTGGAGCTAAGGATTTCAAAAGATGGAGTAAAGGAGGAAGAGAATTCCAAGGGTTGGGGAGAACCTTCACAAGGCCACAGAGGTGAAAGAAAGAATATTGTGTACAGGGAATAATTTGTCTGGAATGGAGAGCATGTGAAGGTGTATGAGGGGGAGTTATGTGAATTCAGTCTCAAAATAAAGGTTGGTGACGAATTGTGAATGGTTTAAAAGCTAACTGGACAAATCTGCATTTTATCCCATGGAGAATAGGTAGTCACTGAAGCTTTTGGAGTAGCATAGGGACATAACTTCATTCTTTCTCCGTGGCACCACATTTCACTATTTTCTATGTTCAGATCTTGGGGTTTAACACTTCACTAACACGAGCAGCCGCTGTAATTACCACAGCCAACACTACAGGGAAGGATGGAGAGCGAGTCAGTGGTTGTCTCTGCTCCCTAGGACAGGTTTGGAGAAGAAGAAAGAAAGAGGAGGAAGAGGAGGAGGAGGAGGAAGAGGAGGGAAGAGGAGGAGGAGGAGGGAAGAGGAGGAGGAGGAGGAGAAGGAAGAGGAGGAGGATGGATTTCTTTCTGTAAGGTCTCACCCCCACATGGGTTCCACTGTAGGAGCTATTTACAAAGTGACTTGAATATTTAGCTCAATGTCAGTGTGATGGCATGAGTGATGACTCCTTTAAGGATTCTCATGCTCCTTGCCCTACAATTTTTTGTCAGGGTCTATTGGAACTTAGTTCTATGCAACTTCTTTCTCACTCTGGAATTAACCTCATCCCCTGTGGCCTTCTCACTTTGGAGTATCCCTTTGCCTATATGGCTTTTTGGCCTATATGGCCCCCTTTTTCCATTGGCCATTGCCTCTCAGAGCCTCCATTTTGAGGAAGGGCCCAGGTTAGTCATGCTTCATTCTTATCCCAGTTCTGCTTCTGACTCTCTGGACTTTGCCATGCTATCTTCTTCTTTACTCCCTTCACTCCCCCCTGGCTTTTAACTTCTCCTACGCTTGTTGTTTTTTTCCCATTAGAATGTAAGCTCCTTGAAGTCAGGAGGTTTTTTTCGGAGATTGAGAGACAGAGAAAACAGACAGACAGACAGACACACACACACACACACAGAGTGAGAGAGAGAGAGATGACTAGAACAAAAGTCCAAAGAGAGAAGGTTATGACATCAAGAAAGACAAGTTATAAGGCCCTACCAAACCTATCAGCCTTCCTTTAGGAAAACAAAACCAAATAAAAAGAAAGTACCCTCTCTGGCCCAGCAGAATCATAACTAGGTTGTGTTTTACATCACAAAGTTAATTCAGGACAGCATAAAAGGCACCCTCAGTTGGACAGGAGAGAAAGACAGAGGGAGAGAGAGAGAGAGAGAGAGAGAGAGAGAGAGGAGGAGAAAGAGAGAGAAAGTACTTTACCCCATAGGACACTACAAAGCCAGGGATGGAGAGACTACATATTCCCACCCTTCTTCAACACCCGTTCAAAAGGGCCATTAGCTTTTTATTTAAAAGAAACTTAACAACTAATTATCAAGAATATTGAGTTGCTTCTTCACACTTGGCATCTAAGAAGCCTAATTAATGCTGGTAGGTGTGGGTGAAAGGGTAACTCATTAAAAAAAAAAAGCTTTTGAGAAGAGTTCCAAAAGGAGGCTTAAAGTAGCCACTCTTTGCTTTTCCAATCAATCAAATAAAACATCTCCTTGAGGAGAAAGAGGGACCAACCCTGACAGAGTAGTGTGGCCCTTGGTCTCAGGGCTCAGGACAAGGGATTTGACAAGGGATTTAACAAGGAGGGGATCTTTCAGTCCCTCTTGAACACCCTGGCCCCAAGATCTTCCTCCCCATTTTCCATAAATCCTCTCCCAACTTCAAAAGTTGAAGCAGCATGGAAGGACAAAACTTTCCAAATTTTGAGGAGGAAGTCCCAAGGATTCAGGAGGCACTGGCAAGAAATCATGACTTCTCCTTGTCTTGATAAGCCTGAAGTGCTCCCCTACACCCCGCCCCACCTTTACCAGCATCCATCCTTAAGGGCAACCTGGGCTGGTAGCCTGAGACAATAGCCTCCTCCTTGTCTATTCTGGGATGGAAGGAGTGCTCCTATCCCAGGTCTCATAGGGAAATTTTCATCTGTAAAATGAAGAAATTTAGCCCTAGATATGTAAAGTGATTTCTCAAAGGCCACAGAGGTGGAAAGTGGTTGAGAAAAGATTTGAACCCAGGTCCTCTGAATCCAATAGTCTTTACATCATGCTGACTTCCTTTTTTCCATACTGTACAGCCAAACTCCTTTAAAAAAGACTAGTTGTGAATGGATGTGTCTAAATGGCGGGGGGGGGGGGGGCGATGACATTTTTTTTCTCATCTGAATTTAGGGGACATTTACCTTGATGAGATTGTTATTTCTTTTACTGGGAAATTTCAGCTCTGTTTTTTATTTTGCTATTTTAATCTGCTTTTTCTGCCCAAGCCCAGGGTTGCCAACATTGGGAAGGCAAAGCATTAGGGGGGGAAAAAGTCTAAAAGCTGGGAGGCAGAGGAGTTCCAAGGAAGAAACAGCCTCTGTCTTCCCTCCTCTGCCTTCCCACCACTTCTGCTACCTGAAATGATTCCCTTTCTATAGGTTATGGCTTGAAGAGAAAGGGTAGTGCTTGCCAGGTTCTCTGTTTCCCAAGATGGCCTTTATTACTTATGCTAAGAAGCCACCTGCTCTTGGAACTCAGGCCATTCCTTCCTATAGACTTTATCTTGGTTCCTTCCAGCCTTGGCCTTTGCTGAAATAGGCCCTAGGGACACAATCAAGTTGCTATTTTAGCAGGAGCTGGTACAAAGTATAGCAAAATATTCATAGGAGCATTTTTCTGAGTTATCACCAGAAGCCCCAACCACATTATTCACTGACGCATTCTGTGGTCTGCCCCACCTACACACAGGCTGCCTTGCACTCAGAGCAGGTACTCTTCCCGCCGCCTCACCTCCCCTTTATGGGTTATTGTCTCCCACTAGAATGTGAGCTCCTCAAGGGGAAAGATTGGCTTTTTTTCCTAGTTTTGTATCTCTAGGTGCCTAGCATGAAGTCAATGCCTGCTAAATGCTCTCCCATTCTCCCTCCATCTCTCTCTCTTTCTCTCTCTCTCTCTCTCTCTCTCTCTCTCTCTCTCTCTCTCTCTCTCTCCCCCCCTCCCTCTTTCTTTCTGTGTTACTCTGTCTCTGTCTCTATCTCTTTTTTCTCTGTGTCTCTCTGTCTCTGTCTCTCTGTCTCCCTCTCCTCTATTGGAAACAAAGTGGGTTCCCAGCAATTGGGGAACGATAGAACAAACTCTGATTAGTTAATGAAGTAGAATATCGTTGTGCCATAAGAAATGACAAATGTGATGAATTCAAAGGGATATCAGAAGATTTGTATAAACTGAGGCAAATAAACCTATATTCTTAACAACAGAGAAATAGAAACCCCAGGAGACAGAATATTGTATATCTTGCTAGATACAGTCACTCATTTTTTTCTTTGTGTAGCACCCCTTCTAGACTACTTCCCCAACTCTCAATCACATTGCAATGGTGAGTCCTCAGAGGACTATTTTCCCCCTCAGGGCTCAAGTGGTAACCCTGAGGATCACTGGGTTTCAGTACACTTTCCATTGATTATCAGACAGACTTAATTAGCTTTCAGAGAAGGTATTTACTAAGTAGGTGTAGCAAGGAGAGTTAGTACTGAAATCAGTCCCAAAACAGCGAAACACCCTCCTCTTATACACACAATGTCTGTAAGAACAGTAGGCTCAAACTTATAGTAAAATGGAAAAAGATACATGTATAGGGAACCATGTGACAAAGAGGTAACTCACAGCTTCCTGCTACTGAAAGTCTTCTTTCCCATTATGGAGTCTTCATTACCTTGTCCTTCAGTGCACTGCTCTGCTGAGTTCTAAGGGTCAGTGCCCTTGTAAAGTCCTGCAGCTTCCTTTTCTTGGCATGTAAAATGGCCTTTGATGTGTCTCTTAGCTTCCAATACAGATGCTGTTGTCAGCCCCTGCTGCTCCAGGGATGCTGCTACTGGCATTTTTGAGACACAGCCACCAATGTTGATGGAACCTCCAGTTCCCAGAACTTTTCAAAGTCCCCAGGGGCATAATATGATTCACCTTGTGTCTGAATAATCAGTTGCTTTTGCTCAGGAGATCTTCCGTTTTTCCCAGGCTTGCTTTTATAACTCCTGGCTCATTATATTGTCTCCTACTAGCAGGGTTGTACTGAAGTCTGCTCTAATTAACTTTTGCAGAGAGCTGGTAGTTAAATTTTTAGTGTGAGCATCTGCACCTTAGAAATTAGCAACTTAGGGTTTGATTTATTTGTTTATTTATTTTTGTTGACTGTCTAGACTTAACAAATTATTAATAATCGAATGCACACCTTTTGATTGGGGAGAGGGAGGGAAGGAACTCAGACGTTTAACATTTACCAACATACCCCTGCTTAATAAATGTAGGGGTAATGATCAATGGGTAGGTGAAAAAAGAAAGCATTCCCTTGCCTGCAAGAGGGATTCCTTCTCAGGATCCTAGAATCTTCAGCTCCCAAATTTGTAATCCTTTTCCACTTGACTAATTCCTAGCTTGCTATTTCTCTATATAGTCCAAGAGGCCTGACTTGCCCTTCTTCAACTATTCACAATATATTTCCTGGGTGGTGTTATTGGTCTTTATCCAATGACCCAAAGTTTCTATGATCCTTTTAAATTGATTAGGTATTTTTTTACACCTAGTTTACTTTTGATTGATTGATCAAATCTAGTTTTCTAGACCTTCCTGATTCATTTGTGTGGAGATAGACTCCCACCTTTACATTTCTTACAAGGGTGTGTGTGTGTGTGTGTGTGTGTGTGTGTGTGTGTGTGTGTGTGATATTTTAACGCATCAATAAATGTTAATCCTTAAAATATTGATTTCCATGGCAATAGCTACATGCCAAAGTCTTGTGTAGAAGTATTCCTGTTACTTCTGAATATTGCAAAGGGGCTGACTTCATCAGTTTATGAACCTTCAGTCACAACTAGGATCTCTCTTGGGATCCTACTCCTAGCCCTGTGTGATTTACATATTTGGCATGCTCAGTCGCTGCAAATGAAATTTCCTATCCCTATCTTTTCCCTCCTGTCCATTACTCCAATATCTACTTCATCATTTATGACAGTAGTGAAGAGTTTCTCCAAGAACTACCTATGTGAGGTGAAAGGCACTGTTATATATGAATTACAGAGATGCCCATTCTATAACAGTTCGAAAAGTTTGGGATCATTAAAACTCTCTGGTGAGTCTGGTTTCGTTCTTTGGGCAGATGAAATTTGCCTCAGATACTGTCAGGCTCAGTGGGAGAGAACTGGCCAACCTGTGTAGGCTTAAGTAAAAAAAAAATATGACCTTTGACTTAATGCCTGTGGTAACTGATTTGCTGACTGATTCAGAATTATATGTAACTGTTGCCCCCAAGCATGTGGTGTCTCAATGACCCATTACTTCTTTCAGAGAACTTAGGTCTCTGGTCTCAGCTTCTGACTAAATATACTTGAAACTGATGTGAGACAAAATAGATGTCTTGAAGCTCAGTTATAAAAGAGACAATAAAGGGCAAGAGAACTAGGTCAAGAACACAGGGGTAAGAATATTCCTATCGTATGCTCCTGTGTGGCCATGTTTCTGCACCTTATTCTTAGAGAAAAAATTATATTATAATGACGAGTTGATGCTTTCAGAAAACAGATATATTTTCTTCCTTTGACATTAAATTTATAAGATAACTAGAGTGATGAATCAATTTGAATCTCTGAAAACTCCTGCCCTTCAATGGGTTATAAAATCAGGGATATAATAGAATCACAGAAATTCTGAATTTGAATGGGCCATGGTGGTCACCTAGTCTCATTAATATCTAAACAATAATATTGTAGTAAAAATGACTATGAATAAGACCATTATATAGTGGAAAAAATACTTGCCTTGGAATCAAAAAGAACTAACTTCAAGTCATCCTTTTGACTAATATAATTTATGTGATTATGGGCAAGTCACTTAACATCTCAGTGGTATGGCATGGGGTTAGGCTTAAGATTTCATTGGTATGATAAAGAAACTCCTTCTACCTATACAGATCAACATCTACTCTGCGATTTATAGTCTAAGACACTTGTCCTGAATATTGAGTGGTTTAATGACTTTTTCAGGGTGACACAGTTAGTAGTTGCAGAGACAGGTCTTGAACTTAGGTCTTCCTGACTCTAAAGCCACCTCTCTATATATTATGTCTCATTGCCTTTCTTAATTCTTAACTTCTTTACGTCCCAGGAAAACCTCTCCGGCACAGAAGCTAGTTAGACACTATTAGACTGATTAGCCCAGAAGGGCTGATGGTCTTTGCTTTTTGTGGTTCCACCATTTAAATTGTGTTTGACTTTTCAGGACCCCATCAGGAGTTTTCTTGGCAAAGATGCTGGAGTGATTTGTTACTTCTTTCTCCAGATCATTTTATAGATGCAGAACTGATGCAAATAGGATTTAGTGACTTGCCCAGGGTCACACAGCTAGTAAGTATCTTAGACCAGATTTGAACTCAGAAAGAAGAGTCTTACTGACACTAGGCTTAACACTCTATCCACTGTGCCACATAGCCATCTGATCTTTGCTAATCTTTATCCTTTACCATTTTCCTGGCTTGTCCAGGGTTCATTGATGTAGGTTCATTGGTCTCTTCTCACCACCTCAAGAAACCATCTTGCCTAAGAGGCCTTGAATTCATGGGCTCATTCCTTCTGGAACTCAGAAATTCATTCTTACATTTTGAGGCCAATGGAAAGGGAGGCTTGAAGGAAGATTGTTGCTTTACCATATTCATGGAGTTCTATCTCAACAACCAATTAAAAGTGTCCTGATAGCAGACAAGATGCAGTAAGAGGATATCTGCACCTGCTCTGAAATGGGAAAGGCCTCTCTATTACACATTCTCCAAGACAGCGCCATGCCTCTAAAACTAAACATTACACTTGGGCTTCTGTTTGACACTGGTAGAGAGATTCTTTGCCAAGAGCTACCTACTCTAAAGAAATCATTAATCTGAGCCATATTTTTTATGAAGTATTCACCAATCTATTCATCTTTATCAACAATAATTAATAAGATAAGGCTATATGTATTTCCTGAGAAGTGAGTTAATGGTACAATGCAAACAGAGAACCTTGGTCAAAACCTGCATTTCCTACCTGTGTATCCTTGGATATGTCTTTATATTTCCCTGGTCTTCAATTTCCTCATCTGTAAAAGTAGATGAGGGGAATGGAGTGGGGGAGGGAGAACTAACCAGATGGTATGAGGTGCCTTCTAGCTTTAGAGACTTCCAAGATGGAAAAACTTTAGAAAATTACTAAGTAGGAAAAGGAGTATCCCGATAAAGAATGCAAATGTGGATCTGTGAACAAGAATTAACCTCTTTATGTTATTGTCCTACTCTATGAATCCGTCTTGGGGTGAGGGTCTTGATGAGAGACACTTAAATGTTTAAAACCTAACCCTTGTAAAATCCTCCTAAGAGTGCTGAGTAGCCAAAAAAATGAAACAGAAACTACCCTGACAGAGGAAAAAGCATCACATCAATGGATAAAATAAGATAAAAATTTGTAATGATAAGCTCAATCACCAATACCAACAAGAAGGCAACAGCTAACTGCCCAACACACCTCTGTAAGTGGCCATAGCTATGAGAGTGATGTCATTTTAAAAACATTCTATCAACCAGGGGAAAAAAAATCTATATGGAAGACCATCCAACTCAACCAACCTGGGATGATAAAGAATGTTTGGGGATTTGATTGTAGTGTCTGAATACCAACTAAGCTAGTTTAAGAAAATAATTTTCTCATTCTGTTTAAACTGGATACTGTGACAGTGAACAGACTGTGAGAAAAAAGAATGCAGACATGTTCCTAAAGGGAAAAAAAATATGATAAATGTGTTAAAGAGCTTTGACACGAGTGCTATTTCAGTCAAGACTCAAGCCAGGCAGTGATTTAATGAACAAGAAACAGTTGGATTTTTTACCAGTTATGTCAAAATGAATGGAAATGTTTCTGTAGGGGAAATTAGATCTTTTAAAATGGAAACTATGTCTACTATGTGACATTGCTCCAAAGCCTTGCCCTACTCTTTCCTCCCCTCAAACAACACACGTATGTGATTTATCAAAATTGTATGTTCAGTGCTTTCAGCTTGAAAGGCAATGCACCTTCTCACTCTCCAGCTCTGTACGTAATACTTATCTGCTGAGCAAAGTGCATACATTTAGTAAAGCAGGGAAAGGAGCCTGAAACTAAAAAGTGAGAGTGGGAACAGATCCATAGTGGGAGAATTCAGCAAAACAAATGACTTGGAGAGCTGAGGTAAAAATAGTAAGTTTGAGAAGGAAAAGAAAGCAAAAACAGCAAAGGCAATTGCTTCCATGAAATTCATTTTACCTAAATTTTCATTGGTATCTTTTGTGTTGGGATCATCTACATTACCCTATATATCTTACCTCTCCTAAAGTCTTGTCCCTCCTAACAGGGATAGCAACTGAACCTGTGACTTCATGGATGTAGGGAGCTCCTTCCACCAATGCAAATATGATTTATAGTCTTTGAGAGGTATCATGAGCATGAAGAGGTTAAAGGTCACACAGAATGTCGGAATCAGGACTTAAACTCAGGTCTTCCTATTCCCCACAGCTAATTCTCTTTTATGCCACATTGCCTTCATCTCTCATAGTAAAGAATAAAAAAAAATAAGGGGGGAGAACAGCTTAGCAAAACTAACCAATACATTGAAAAAAGTCCTTAGTTTCCCACCCCTGCAAAGAATAGAGGAAGAACCCTCTTAGTCTCCCCCTTTGGTTATTATAATTACATAGCTAGGAGGGACCATTGGAACCAACCCCTTCTTCTTAAAGATAAGGAAACCAAAGTTGATAGAGATTAAATGACTTACCCAGGCTCATGTGACAAGTAATTATCTGAAGCAAGATGGGAACTCAAGTCTTCCTGACTCTAAGCCCAGAGCTCTAGCCACTGTGAGACCTAGAAGCCTAGAGAAATTTTCATATAACTTTATGGTTGATGACCCCAGCTGTCTAGTATCTTCTATTTTATAAACTTCCAATGAGTTTACTATAGATCAGATGGGTGACAATCTTGATATTCCTTGATGAATTCTCTTTTTTTTTTAGGCAATTAAGGTTAAGTGACTTGCCCATGGTCACACAGCTAGTAAATGTCAAGTGTTTGGTCTGAGGCCAGATTTGAACTCAGGTCCTCCTGACTTCAGGGCCAGTGCTCTATCCACTGCACCACCTTGCTGTCCCCCCCTTGATGAATTCTTGAATTCAGCTTGGACCTGGTATGTGTGTGTGTGTGTGTGTGTGTGTGTGTGTGTGTGTGTGTGTGTCTCTGTGAGTGTCTGTGTGTGTGTGTGTGTATGTGTGCAATAATATGCGTGGAAGAATTATTTAGGTTATTCAATAATAGAATCCTTTTGGCTTTCCACATTGGTGATTCTTCCCAATATCATTCAAAAGGCTAGATATCCCTTGCATTGTCAACAATAATTCTATATCTCCATTGGGGTCTACTATAGGCAAAGACAGATGGCAATTTTGGTAGCTGGGGTAACGTCACAAAAAAGCCCCTGGCAAGCTATATGAAAAATGACATTAAATTGATTTATGGAAGAAAAAAACCAAAACTCAAGACACTTCCTGGTCAAGGGGAGACAGAGAATCAGAGACATCATCCCAAATATTGGTAGAGATCTAAGGAAACCTGCTGCTGGGAGCTTTTTACCTGAGGGATGAGAAGACTCATGACAGTGCTGAGAGGGACTCACCTGGGCTAGAAAGTGAGGTAATGCCATCTGGTAGGTACCTATTTTATCTAATCATCCTTGCTGACTAGTATCTAAACTCAGTTGTTGCTATGTTGCTTGAGGAGTAGAAATGCTTAGCACACCATCTAAATGTTGCTGCTTGTGACAAGCTCCAGGCACCTCCTCTTAGTTATGGCTACAATTATAAAATGTAGGATCCAGAAATTTTAATAAAGAACATTCTGAACTTGGCCATAACTTGAGAATAATAAAAGAGATGCAATTATCAAGAAGTAGCCCCTGGTCCAGAATTCTAAGCCCAATAATGTATTCCAGATATTTTTATCAAAACCTTCAGCACACTCTGAACTATATGATACAAAAGTTGCTATTATGACCTCCAGAATTGAGTTATTATTTGTTATCTTTGGCTATGTTGAGTTACCTTTGATCTAAAATATGGCTCCAATAGCAAAGAGGGGAACTTTGAATACCAATCATTACTCCTCCTGTGTGTATGAAGTATTCAGAGAGGGCTTCTGTTGTGAGGGCTTACTAAGCCCTTTTCAGGGATGTTCATCCACTTTTGCTGTCTCCTTGTCGCTGAACTCGCACCTATAGCTCCAAGATAGTGTGGCATGCACAGTGGCCACACCCAAGTAAAATCATCTTGGCACATAGGCTAAACCAAGTTGAGGGTAACCTACAGGCCTCAAACCTGTCTGTGAGTTAGAGGGATGTCTATCTCAAGCATCGGCATGGACCAATGAGAACAATTTGTTACAATGGTCATGAAGGCTGCTGAAGCAGGTTCTGTAAAACACTTAGATTTTGGTTAGACATAGATGATGCCAAGGTCATCCACTGCATTCTGAGTAATTGCCAGTTGCCTTGATTTTTGTCCTACCACTGGAATGCATTCACTCAGGGAGAGAGAGTGAGGCTGATGATTTTGTGCAAATCTGCTTCACTTAACTCTAAGTCACATGCAAGTCACCTGCAACATCCTTAGTCCTCTTTGATTGTGTGGTTGTGATTGTGGTTTGTCCTTCATTTTCAAAGAGGACCGTAACATCAGGAAGATGATGCCATGACTTACAAGTGATTTGGATTTAAATGAGGGAGGGCTGTGCAAAGTCAACAGCCTCATTTTCTCCTCTGGAGCCATCTGGGTCTAGTGGCCAGATATATGTCAGGACAACTGGAAATGGCCAAGATGCAGTGGGTGACCTGAGTCCTCTTTGAAAAGGAAGAAAGAAGATCAACAACAATTATTTCACTTGGATTCCTCTAAAAAATTCTACCTGCACAAAAGATTTAGGAACTTGAATCACGGTGGAACATAGAAGTGCTAGTGTCTAATCCTAATTCTGACCCCTGCTTCTCAGGCCTATATTTCTCATACAATTTCTAACATTCCAAAATTGTCCATCATTCTCTTCACAGTGACTTTTTTTGTTTTTGTTTTTGTTTATTTTAGAATGAGAGCAATAGAGGTGTTCTGATTGAGTTGAATAGGATGGGTCTTGATTGGAAATCCACCAACACTTTCATAAGATCTAGACATGCTGATGAAGGGAGGTGGGATTTCATGGTAACTTTGCAAAAAGGCAATAGAGGTGGCTTTGCAAATATCAAGGGAGAGCTTCTTCCAGGTTCAGAACTGAGAGGAGGAGATGTTGAGAAGGAATGGAGAATCTCTGTAGAACTTGAGCAAAGGGAGCTTACGTCTTGACATTTCCATCCATATACACAATGCAAGTCTGATTTGGGAGTATATTGTATACAATTCAAGATTTTGCTGAAATGACTGCAACTCCTAGCCCCAGAAGAAATACGATCAGATCTCTTTACTTTGCAGATGAACCAATTCCAAAATGAGACATCTGCTTTAAAAATGAATAATCTTAGTTCTTCTTTTGCAAGTGAAATCCAAGCCAGATTGCAAAATAATTCTGTAAAATGGTTTCATTACATGGAATATTGCCACCATTTGTAATTAACAGCCAAACAGAATGCAGGAGAATTGGACAGTAGAAAGAACACTGGCTTTGAATACAGAAGAGCTAAGTTCAGTTCCCAACTCTGATACTTACTATCCAGGTGAACATGAGTAAGTCCCTGGAATTCCCTGAGCCCCAGATTCCTCAACTGAAAAATGAAAGGTTTGGACTAAATGGTTTCTGAGGACCTTCATAATTCTAGGTATAGAGTATAGAGCAGGGGTGGCGAGCCTGCAGCCTTCAGGTGACATGTGGCCCTCTAAGCCCTCAAGCGCAGCCCTTTGACTGAGTTTAAACTTCCAAGTCAAAGGGCTACACTTGAGGACCTAGAGGGTCACGTGTCATCTGGAGGCCACAGGTTCCCCACCCCTGGTAGAGAGTATAGACTCTATACTCACAAAGTTGTCTTTAATATCTTTCCTTTCCTATTTCTTTTAATATATTTCTTACCCAATACAGTGTGCTCATGTAGTTTCAGTCCTTTTTATCACAGGGGAAAAAGTCACATGATCAATTAATTGAAACTTTTGCCAACAAGACCCAGATAGAATTCTGGCCTCCGACACATTTTGACTGAAGGACTTTGAGCAAATAACTTAACCTTTCAATAACCCGGGCAACTCTCTAAAACTGGAAATTGTGGAGCAAATGTGAGTCTGTATCAGCAGAAAGCATTTCCTAATCCAAAGTTTCCTATAGTAATGAAATGAAAAGTCGGGTCAAAAAAAAAAATAACTGACAAGTTGTTTGTAGAGAAGCATTGAGGGAAAGAGGATAAATCATTCGAATTGGAAAAGGAAAGACCTAGCTAGGTTCAGATCTTGCCTCACATGTACTGACTGTATAACCTCAAGCAGGTCATTTAACCTCCATTGCTCCAGGCAGCTGTCTCTTAGTTGTAGAGAAGATGTTAACTTGCATGGAGAGAAGGAGTTTCATCACCTTGGGGTTCCCTAGGTGGCACAGTGGATACAACTCTAGAAGAGTCAGGAAGATCTGCATTCAAATGTGACCTCAAATACTTACTATCTATATGACCCTAAGCAAGTCACTTCACCTCTGTCTGCCTCAGTTTCCAACTGTAAAATGGGGAGAATAATAGCACTTACCTCCCAAGGCTGCTACAAGGATCAAACAAGATAATATTTGTCAAGTGCTTGGCACAGTCCCTGGAACATAGTAGGTGCTTAATAAATGTTTGTTTTTTTTCCCCTTCCTTTCCTATACCAACAAAATCCAAGTCTATCTTCCACCCCAGCCGCCTCCTCCTCCTCCTCCTCCTCCTCCTCCTCCTCCTACTACTATAGTTATCCCTTCCACATTAAGACATTCCCCATTGTGTTTTTGATATATTACAAGTTGGCATAAGAAATTAAATGGGAATTTTGGGGGAGTTTTGTGGAAGTTGCAGACAGAGCCAACAGATGACACAGAAAAAGTTTAGAAACTCAGAAATGCATAACATACATGTATAGTATTGTGTAATATCAAGATATTTTATCTTTTAATAACATAATAATTCAGACTTCTTCTCTGGTTTGAAGGGAGGGTCAAAAACTTTACACAGATTTTCCAGATCAAGAGGATGCTGCATCCCTAACCTCTGCAATGTGAAAGGTAGTTGTACTACTATATACTACTATTATTAGTGTTATCATTATAATAATAATTATTATTATTACTCTGATTTGCTTATGTAGCCAGGTGTAATTGCCCACTTTTTCAATTAATTCTGCCTTCATTTTCAAACATCCAATATACTTCAATTATTTTCATTTCTAAAAATAGATTTTATTGATATCTTCTGTTGTTTTTACATTACCTAGATTTATCCTTTTGTCCCACACTCTCCCTTCCCAGAGAACCATCCTTTATAATAGACAAATTTTAAAAAGAAAAAGAAGAAAAAAATGAACAAAGCCAGTCAATACATAAAAAAAAGAATCTGACATTGTATTCAGTGTTCCCCACCCATGCATTCCCCACCTCTGCAATGGAGTTGAGGAAAGTGTCTTCTTACATTTCGTCTTCAGGACCAAACTTGTTCTTCGTCATTTTCCAAGATTCATGTTCAATTTCCTTCAGTTCCTTTCTATAACACTTCCCATATTCATGAAAGGAACCATTCCATCACACCTTAGGGCTATGTTTCTTGGGGATCAGTCACAGATAAACACCTATCTCCAACCTACCCTATCAATATTCCTGATGCTCTGATCAGGGTGTTGAAATATTTGAAAACATTCCAAAATGCATCTCAAAGTAGATCATGCTCTGGTATTCTCTTACCAATATATATATATGTGTGTGTGTGTGTGTGTGTGTGTGTGTGTGTGTGTGTATATCTTGCTTTCAGCAGCTCTGGGAACTTCTATGTTCAGGAGAGGTCTGAAATGTCTGACTATGGCATTTAGGAGAAGGAGGGGGAAAAGGCAGATTAAATTTATTGAGAAACTGCTTAGCTTTGTCAATCTGCCAAAGTTGGTATTTTGGACAAGCAGCTTCCTGTACTCATATTATTGATCATACTCTTAGAAAAAAAAGGCGTCCTTGTTCCACTATAATGAAGAAAATGACAACACAATCATTTTTTCCATAATTGTCCCATGGGAATTTTCCTGGATAATATAATATATATATGTATATGTATATATATATATATATATACACACACATATATATTCTAAATGAAACTTATTTAAGTTGAACAAGGTGCTCTCTTATTCAGATGTTCATTTGCATTTGTAAATACTAACAAAAACAACAGAAAAGTGCTAAGATGGGGGGTGTTTTTAAACTACTGATACCAATTTTTAAACATGAGATACAAGTCATCAATTTTTCTGTGACTTAGCAATTTATTTACACAGTGTTACTGCTTTGGACATCACCCAGCTGAGTTCCGGTTTGATGAAATATTGTTATCCACATAATTCATTTTGTACAGCTCCAACAAGGTATTTGGATTTGTGGTAGCTCCCATTTCAGGATGAAATTGAATTGAAAATTCATGTGAAGGTTGTACAGATGATGCAAGTCTGGGTATCAGGAAAGTGTCAATTAAATTTACCTTCGAGGCTGCAGTATAAAAATCTGTTCCTGAGACCTTGAAAATAGTGCCCATTATCCTATTGATTGAAGCCAGCAAATATAACTCAAATCAAAGGTGGATGTAAGTTTATTCCAAGATCTTCATAATAAATTTCCCATTTGTTTTATGACTCAGGATATGAATATTGGTCTGGGTGAGTGCTGGGTAAAGTAATGATATTTACCAGGATGATTTATTGTTTCTTTTTGGACAACACACACTTATTAAAGATGTTATTGATTAAAGCAAAATTAGCAATTCTCTGATTAATTCATCCCTCATCTTTTTATGTGTGTGGTAAAACATAAAAAAGGCCGCGCCAGTAATCTATTAATTCCAAAGTGGATATAGAGTTATAGAAATCTGACAGCAGCAGCTGTTTTCCCATGGGGGACCACATAACTCTCAAAAGCTGTAAACTGAAACCACACACAAAATATCATTCTTCCTTCCAAAAAGAATTCTTTTTTTTTTCTAGAGAAATGTGAGCCAATTTGCTAAAGGAAAAAAAAAAAAAAAAGAACCCATAATCAGCAAAGGCCAAATTTGTAGTGCTTCAATTTACAATAACATGAGAAAACTGTTCCCTTTTAAGATATTAATTCATACTTCACATATTTTAAACATTTTGAATGGAGGACAGAGACAGTTTGAAAGCCAAGAAGACCTAGGTTCAAGTTCCACTTCTAACTAACATATACTGGGCAAGTCACTTAACAGCTCACGGTGTAGGAAGCTTGTTAAGACTAAGTCATAGAGGAGGTTCCAACACAACTTGGAAGTAGGGCTTTCCTTATTCTTGTGCCAAAGAAATCATAGTTCCAGAGCCTTTTCCTATCCCTATAGTTGAGAAAGTCAGCTAGGTGGCTCAGTGGACATGGAGTCAGGAAAAACTGAGTTCAAATTATGCCTCAGACTCTTACGACCTGAGTAATCCTGGCGACGTCACTAAACCTCTCTCATATTCAGGTTCCTTATCTATAAAATAGAAATAATAATTAGTGCCTACCTACAGCACAGGTTTATTGTGAAGATTAAATGTGAACACATATCTTAAGTGCTGTGCAAACCTTATGGTATTATATAAGTGCTACTATTTATAATAATCAGAATTATTGTTGTTCAGTCATTTCAGTTGTGTCTGATGTTTTATAACCCCATTTTGAGGTTTTCTTGACAAAGATACCATAGTGGTTTGCCATTTCCTTCTCCAGCTCATTTTATAGAAAAGGAAACTGAGGCAAACAGAGTTAAGTGACTTGCCCAGGGTCACACAGTTAGTAAGAGTCTGAAGCTAAATTTGAACTCAGGAAGATGAGTCTTCCTGACTCCAGGCCTAGCATTCTACTCACCATACCACCTAGACACATTATAATAGTTATTATCATACTATTAATGTGATGATGATGGTGATGATGGTGATGATATAGGTTCTCAAAGGGAAATTCTCAAGATTAGTAGCTGAGTTTTACAAGATCTTCTTAGAATCACAGAATCTATGAATCTGAAGGATCTCAGGAGTCAACCAGGCCAACCCATTCTTGAACTCAAGAATCCCTTCAAGTCCCCAATAGTAATCATCCACTTGGCATCTCAACCAGCTGAATGGTACAGTGGATAGAGTGCCAGGCCTGGAATCAGGAAGACTCATCTTCCCAAGTTCAAATCTTGGTAGCTGGGTGACCCTGGACAAGTCACTTAACCCTGTTTTCTTCAGTTTCCTCATCTGTAAAAAAATGAGCTGGAGAGGGAAATGGCGAACCACTTCAGTATCTTTGCCAAGAAACCCCCACCAAAGGGGTCATGAACAATCAGATATGACTGAAAAACGACTAAACAACAGCCACCTGGCATCTCAATATCCGTGATGAGGAACTCTCAAACAAAGTAGTCTACTTTTACATAGTTTCAATTATTAGGAAGCTATTCCTTTTGTCAAACCTAAACCTGTAATTCTACAATTTCCACCCATTGTTTCTAGCTCTGTCCTCTAAAGTGAGCAGAAAATCTTCTATATGCAATTCTTCCATGTAACATCTGTCTAAAAGTAGAACGGCCTTCCTCAAGATGTTGTGTGTTCTTCTTTGGGGGTCTTTAAGCTGAGCCTGGATGACCACATCTCAAGGATGTTACAGTAGCGATTCCTTTAAGGAAAACTTTGGTCTACATGGCTGCTCCTGGGTCTCACATTCTGTGACTCTATTAAAGCACAGGCTCTGGGGCCACCTTCCCAACCTCTTATTCACACAGGAAGGCAGAGCTCCCCACAGCATGCCTGCTATGTCTTCACTTAGGGCTCTAGCATTATGTCTAAAGGGTTAGTGGATTGCTTTTCTAACTCATAGTGCTAAAGGCCCTCATCTATGTGCTTTCCCTTATAGATTATCAGCTGAAATCAATTAGTCCTCCTGACATCTTTCAGAAAAGGGTATTTACTAAAGTGGTGGAGTTAGAACAGTTAGTACAAAACATTTGCTGAAAAGTCAATGACATGCTCTTCAACTAGCACATAGAGTCCAAAGGAGGGAAGGTGCCAACTTAGAGATGACATGTGAAAAAGGCTAATTTAAAGTTCTTGGTCACTAGAAATCCTTTCCTCTCTTTAGCTATGCTAGAGATTTTTTGTGAGGCTCTTTGTAGAACTTGGAATCTGCTTTCCTCATCTTGTACAGTATTTCTTTGGCTCCCAACACAGACATTGCTGTTAACTTCCCATCTTCCCTTGAGCATCCTAACTCCAAGGTAGAGTTAGGATGCTCAAGGGAAGATGGGAAGTCTAAAAATTCACCAGAACTTTCCAAGCTCACAAAATCTCACTCTGGCGAGGAAGGAGAGTAGATATTCTCCTCTTCTCAAGACATTTTTTCCCCTTAAGGGAATATCTCTTTGTCCGTTCTACTACCAGACATTGAAATCTTTCAGTTCCAAATACCTGAATGGTTTTATACAGGCCCCAGAAAGTATGCCAAGTTTCTCAGCCAATTCATATAGACTTCCTACCCCTAGGGAGGTAACCAGGTCTTATTTCCACCTAATGAACAATCCAGATGCATTCTCATCTTATAAATGGATCAGGGATTGAGATGCTTTATCTCTTGCCATTAGGACCCTATCTACGGGTGGGGTTCATAGCACCAGGTTAAATCTCACTTCTTCCTAGTGCTTGAAAGAGGACATAACCCCACCCCATCTCCCATCCCTAACAAAATTCACAGCATTCTTAGCAGCTGGATCTCTAGTCAAAAAGTCTAATGCCTCCATCCTATAGCTAGGACAGCCACCTCTTCCTTTCTTAATCTCAGTGAGACAAAACTCTTACCTGATTAAGTCCAAACGCCTTCCTCCCATGCTGTCAGGGATACCTTGCAGCTAGATAGAATAATTTAAAAGAGCACTGGATTTGAAGTTAGAAGGCCCTGGTTTTGAATACTCTCTCAGATATTTAATGGCACTGTACAGTGAGCAAATCACTTAACATCTGTCACCCTCAGTTTTCTCATCTGTAAAATGGGTACAATAATAACACTTGTCTTACAGAGTTGTTGTGCAGGTTAAGTGAGATGAAATATATAAAGTACTTTGCAAACCTTAATGTGCTATATAAAGGTAATATATAATAATTATAAGATAAAATATATTATTTTTAAATTATCATTATTATTTGCAGCTAGGTGGCATAGTGAACAGTGTTGGACTTGCAGTCAGGAAGGCCTGAGTTTGAATCTGTTCTCAGCTACCTACTAGCTAGGTGACCAAGTCACGAACACTGCTTGCTTCAGTTTCGCAACTGAAAAATAGGAATAATAATGGTACCTACCTATCAGGTTTGTAATGAGAATAGAATGAGATAAATGTTAAGCATTTATCACAGTGCTTAGCACATAGTAGGTATTTAATTAATGCTTGATTTTTAAAATTGCCACCACCATTCTCTCATTCCCATCTATCTCAGTCATAGTTCTCCCAAATTCTCATTGAGTTCCACTGTCCCTTCTACTATTTCCTATGTACTCCTATTTTGTTGTGTGCAAGCTTACCTTTGTCCTAGGGTTTCCCTATTGCAACCCTATTGAAAACAGCTAGATGGCTCAGTGGATAGAGCCCAGGGCTCTATCCACTGTCAAGAAAACCTGAGTTCAAACCTGGTCTCAGATACTTACTATCTGGGTTTCCTTGAGCAAGTCATTTAACCTCTATTTGCCTAATCTACTGGAGAAGAAAATGGCAAACTGCTCCAGTATCTTTGCCAAGAAACCCTCATATAGGATCAAGAAAAGTCTGGCACAACTGAAGAACAACAATCCTATTGACTTTTGGCAGTCGACAACACCTGGTTCTCCCCAGGACATACTCTATCCCTTCACTACTCAGTGTCTCCCCAGATCATCTATTACCATTTCTCTGGATTCACTTTCCTCTCTTCCCAATTTAAGTGAAGCCAGAGTTAACAAAATCAACTATAGTTAACCAATTCAACTATACACTGTCCACTGTGTGGAATGCCTCACTCTCTTGTCTGATCACCACTCATCCCTTTCTATATGTTAACCTTGGATTACTGTCACTGTCCTCCCTGTTCTTCTCTTCCTTCCATGCCACTGAGCAGTCCTAAAGGAAATGACATAATCATCTTGACTGGGCCCATTAAAAAAAATCATGTTCTAATGCAAACTGACACTTCCATAAAACACCCAGTCTTTTAACTCTTACCTCATTGACTCAATCACAGACTCTTCTAAAACTTTTCTTCTTTCCTTAAGCTTTCCACTCTGTCTCTTCCCCATTCCCACTCAGCAGAGGGCATTGAGTCATATTTTACTGAAGAAACAATTATCTAAATATCTCAACACAATAAAGGGAACATAGTAGGCAGAGAATGATTGTTTCTCAAACTGAAAGGAATTAATAAGTATCTATACATTTACCCCAAGAGAATCTAAGCTCCTTGAGGGCAGAGATTATTATGTTTTTGTCACTGAATCCCCAATGCCCAGCATAGTACCTAGAACTTAATAAATGTTGGTTGATTTGAAACTAATTAATAATACAGAAAAATAACTTGATCCAGAGAATCTCATGTGTTTCTAGATGTGACCCATTAATAGGTAAGTTCTTTTTATACCACAGACTTGACAGTGGGCTGAAGGCAGGCTTGAGAAAGTGGGATTAATTGAAAGTATCTTATACATGGAGCTTGATGCTTTTTTTTCCCTGAAAATCTGAAGCTTGTAAAATTTATTCAATGGAAAAGCAGAAACCAAACTTCCTGACCCACCCACAGATACCCCTATTCTTTACACTGTTATATAAATGGAAACTAGTTAAGCCTTCCGAAAGAGATATGAAGAAAAGAAAAGTTACTGTTTTGGCAATGTTGGAGGGGGTATCATCATCATCATCACAATGACCAGCATTTATGTAGCATTTACTATGTGCCAGGCACTGTGCTAAGCAACAAACATTTTCTCAGATGATACTCATGCCAATCCTGAGAGGAAGATGCAGTTATAATCATTTCATTTTACAGATGAGGAAACTGAGGCAAACAGATGTTAAGAGACTTGTCCAGGGTCAAACAGCTAGTAAGTGTCTGAGACTGGATTTGGACTCAGGTCTCCTTAACTCCAGGCCAAGCACTCTACTCACTGTGCCATCCGTTGTCTGAAAATGGCTTTTATGTATATAAGTCTCAGGTCGTGCTTTAGTGTTTTTGATTTTTGTTTTGGTGAATTGTTTGCTTTTGCTTTTCAGCAACAGGTGGCAAAACCATCTCCTTCTCCTTGGCTGGCTGCCTTCCTGAGTCTCTGCACAGCTTGGGTCCTCCAAACCTGGCAATCATCATGTACTAGGACAAGCTCTTCACCTTCTCTTCCATTAATTTACTGAAAGGGCTACAACATGAATCCAAAGAAAGAAGATTGTGATTGAAGATATTAAACTAGCTAATGACAAATGTAAACTGGTGGTATGAGGTCAGTGCCTCAATAAGGCCAAAATAGATTCTCTCTCTCTCTCTCTCTCTCTTTTTCTCTCTTTTCCCCTCCCTTCCTCCATATATATTTATATATATGTAATATATATAATATATAAACATATATATAGCATATAATCCTCTTTAGGTCACATAAATATGTATATGTATATATGTGTATATAAACATATAATATATGTCATTGCAATAACACTGCTGGAATTCTTTATCTTTCTATCTCAAATAGAGGGTCTTTGAGTGATATCTATTTCACTTTTTTGTTTGTTTGAGAAGTTGAAGTAGACTGACACTTAGGATCATAAACTCACAGAATCACAGAGTTTCAGAGATGGAAAGGCCCAGAGTAGCCAAATAACCCAAATTAGGTGTAACTAAAATCAGGAAGTCCTGAGTTCAAATCCAGCCTTAGGCATTTATGAACTATGTGACCCTGGGCAAGTCATTTAACTTCTTTTTGCCTCAGCCTCCTCATCTGTAAAATAGAAATAATAATAGCACCTACCTCCCAGGGCTACTGTGAATATCAAATGAAGTAATATTTTTAAAGTGCTTTTTTATTTTAAATTTAAATTAAATAAATTAAATTAAATTTATTATTAATTAAATTAATTTAATTAAATTAAATTTAAATTTAAATATTTTAAAGTGCTTAGCATAGTCCCTAGCACATAGTAAGTGCTATGTAAATATTTGCTATTATTATCATCTGCACAAAAATCATCTGCACAACATACATGCTAGGCGGTCATCCAACTTGTACTTAATAACTTCCAATGGAGGAGAAACCCTCTACTTCCCAAGATAGCTGTTGTAGACTAAGATCTTGTACTTCAGGTTCAAAGCAGATCTTGAACTTCAGGTTCAAATTTAAAACAGAATGGGACTCTTGCAAGCCATTTAAGTGTTACCAAGAAGAGGTTTACTTAGCCATAGCATATAAAGAATGCTAAACAATAAAATGGCATTGTTTTAGGTGAGTGCTACTTCCCTGCAGCAATATTGGCCATGTTGGTCTGCCTGCCAGAAGTTTGAAGGAGTAGATGCTGATTCCTTATGCAGTGGCTTCCACACTTAGGGAACCATGAAATGAAATCTATAATTTGACTTATTTCCATGAGTAAATTAGGTCTCATGATGGTTTCCATCCCCTTTAAGGAAAAAAAAAATTATTGTAGCCTACCTGGCAGAGATTGTTCCTTCCATAGCAGCCTCTTCCAGTTTGTGATAACTTGAGTTATTATTATGTTTTCCCTTACATTCCAGCTAATTTTGTCATGTTGTAGCACCCTCCCTCCTTCACTGTCTCTAGTTACCTCTTCTGTGGACAAGCAGAACAAATCTAATTTTTCTTATATACGATAACTGTTCAAATATGTGCAGGAAACTCTCATATCCCCTGTCACCCAACACTCTTCCCCATAACAAATATGCACAGTTTTTTTTAACTGCTCCTCATATAGCATTAACTTATTCGTTATACCAACCACATTTTATTGGATGTCTTCCTCAAAGGTGGCACTCAGAGCTTAACACTTAACTTTATAACTTGTCTGATCATGGGATTAGTGTTTGAAGGGACCTTAGAAATTACCTAGTCAATTTTTTTCATTTCATAGGTGAGAAAACTGAGGCCTGGTGAAGAGGAAGTAATGTATTAAAGGTTAAAGTTGAGCTGGGGCTTAAACCCAATTCCTTTAACTCTCAAGACTAGTGCCTGTTCCACTTTATTGTACTGACCTTATTTCTTTCAGTGCGTAGGGTTAATAACTTCTAAATACAACCACTGATTCTGCTTTTTGGCAATCAGATAAATTTGTCCTTTTCATTCAAATAAGTGGGTAATTTCAAATACAACATTCTACAGTCTGATCAACCATTGAGATTGGAGAAGATATCAGATTTGACTATTGGGGGAGGTGCTAATTTTTCATTTTCTGTCAGAAGCAGAGCCATTAATAGTCATTCATTCCTTCATTTATTAAAATCTCATCTTTTATTGGAAGCCTTCCCTTACTCCTCTTAATTTTAATGCTTTCCTTCTATTAATTTCTCATTTATCCCTGTATATAGCTTTCTTTGTATATGTTTGTTTTCAAGATGTCTCCCCCCATTAGATTGTAAGCTCCTTGAGAATAGGGACTGCTTTTTGCCTCTTTTTGTAACCCCAACACTTAGCACAGTGCCTGACACATAGGAAGTATTCACTAAATGTTAATTGATTGATTGGTTATTTATTTATTTGCTTGGGCAGAACAAGCTGTTTCCAGATCAAGTGATATAAAGCATATGTAAAATGATTTGTGTAATGACCTCAGGATACATCACAAGGTCACTCTTTGGGAGTCTACTTCTGAGAGGAGAGCAAAGCTGACTCATGCCAGAGAGGAGTACATGCTAGGCTGTGGTCAACATTTGGAGCTAGCAGGCTATCTGGTAGTTCTTTAATTTAGCTATTATAATGCTTTTTGCTATCTAAGAGCTGAGCTATCTTTTTGCTATCCTAATGAAGGACTGAGTGCATTTGCATCACCTTCTAAAGTTATTAGCCTGGGACAAAGTACTAACAATCCCACCCAGGTTGTGTTCTGAATAAAACTTACAACCTAGGGAGAAATCAGGCTTTTCCAATGTGAGAAAATGGGACTAGTAAAGGTTCAGTAAACAAGAGCAGAATTTCACTTGCAGTACTTATCTGACTCAGCTGGAAATATCAGCACTAAAAGTAGGCAGGAACTGAGTGTTCAAACCCCCATTTTGAAGTGGGGAGTGTTTTTTTCAGTAAATGTATGCACCTTTGGGGTCAAAAAAAGTCTGACTTCAGACTTCAGGCTGCCTTGGAAGAGGTTTGTGAGCAGTTCTTCTGGCTCTCAGATTGCTATGTGTTGTGTAAATAAAGTCTTGGTACTTTCTCTTTGCAATAATAGTGTGCTATAAGAGTTAATGGAGGGCAGAGAGGAGGGAAGTGGGAATATGTCAAAGTTAAAGCAGAAATCAGAACAGCTAAAATAGAGAGTACACTTCAGTCCTAGAGACCTATTCAAAATGCACCTTCAGAACCTCTTAGATTTGTTCTTGTGGGAAGAGCAGCTGGTCAAAAAAGGCAATTGAGAAAGGGCAAAATAAGCAAAGATAAAGAAAGAAAAGGGAGAAAATACAGAAGGAATGAAAGAAAGAAGGAAGGGAGAGAGGAAGGAAAAGAGAGAGGGGGAAGAGGAGTAGAGTGAAGAAGAGAGGGAAGAAAGGGAGGAAAGAGAGAAAGAAGGAAAGAGGAAAGGAAAGAAGGAAGGAAGGAAAGAAAGAAGTAAGGAAAGGAGAGGAAAGGAAGAAGGGAGGAAGGGAGGAAAGAAGGGAAATGAAAGAAGGAAGAAGGAAAAGGATAAAAGAAGAAAGGAAGGAAGGAGAGGAGAGAGAAGAGAGAAAGGGAAGGAGGAAAGGGAAAGAGGGAGGGAGGAATAGAGGAAGGAATGAAGGATGGAAAGAAGGGGAGAGAAGAAGAGAGGAGAGAAGAGAGAGGGAGGAAAAGAAAGAAAAAGAGAGAAAAGAACATTGAATTTTCCTACCTTTATGTCAATTACTTTTTTTCAGACAATTGTTTTTCATAATTGTTTAAGCCACTTATACAATATCTAATTTCTGAAAGTGATCAAGAAATATTTAGTGTACACAAAGCATAAAATCTCAGAAATAAAATCATTGTTATGGGAGTAAAATGCTAAACATATTTTAAAATATATATTTTAGGGAAATTTTTTTAGGGTAAAAACGAGGGTTGAGGACAGCAATGTCCAAATACAATAAAATTTTGATCAACTGTAATGTTTATGAAATGAAGTATGCTGGTTACCTTAAGAGTTAACCAGAAAATCGATTTTGATTGAACCATTGTCACTGGACAAAACACTCTTTCTGAAACATGTTTTTCTATTGTTTTGGTTTAGTAAGTGAGGAATAGTAAAGGCAATTTTATCTTTGACCATTAAAGATCTGATGCCATCTCAAGGTCATGATTATAAATATCAATTCTCATCCCTCACTTCAGATATAGAAGTTATAGGAAATTGGATTAACTGTATCTTCACCCAAGCATGTGCTCTGGAAGTTGTTTCTGTTTCATTTTTTTATTTTGTTTTAATAATTTCTTGGGGCTAACCAATTTTCTTATTAATTCTCCCCCAAGAACTTCAATGATTAGAAAAATAAAATTTAATTGAAATAGAATTTCCCTTCCTTGAGTTGCAGAATTACTTATTCATTCAATAATGATCTTTTATTTATTAAGTGCAACACAATCTGCTAGAATTGTGAAAACATGAGCAAAGAACAGACAGAAGGTTGCCCTCATGGAGCTCATAATCTCATACATAATTTACATGCTTAAACAACTAGGAAGTGCTATCTATGAGGCACAAAGTATGCTGGAGATTTAGAAGAATTCACAGGCCTGATGGGTATTTGCATGTTAATTGGGGACTCCACGTATTATCCTACCTGAAGTCATTGAAATAAATTTCTAATGGTATAAGCTTCAGGTCTGTGGAAAACAGTGTAAGTGGTGTAAGTAAGTAAGTAAGCTTACTTATGGTTGGTCACTTCCGACATAGTTGGAAGACGAGGATATATTTGGCCATCACCCTGCTCTAAACCATAGTATTGAGCCAACAGCCCACATATGACTTTTGTCTTGCCACCAGACTTTGATGACTGGAGGAGAAAGTGAGGCTAAGGACTTTGTGAAACTCTGCCTCAAGTAGATCCAATTCATGTGCAAGTCAAAACATTGCCCTCATGATGATGAATGAAGGATAAACAACTATGACTACCAATAAACCTGCTTCTATGTCTGTAATTTCTACTATGACTATGCAGATTTTATTCTGTGCTTCATTTCTCTTCAACACTGGACATGAATTTTCTGAGCCACATTTAATTGAACCCATAGGAAATATGTGTTTTTAAAATAATAATTCCCTAGAAAACACTTTAAACAAGACACCTTTTGATGTTGATGCTTTTCCAACTTGAGAGAAATTTCCAAAACCAGATGCCATTACCACTGACTAAAATGATGATTCCTTCAAAGAATTAATATATTGATTTTGTGTCTGATTGCCACACTAATGAACCAAGTCATCCAGCTTCAATCGTTTTGGGTGCCACTGAACATTATCCCCTTCCAAGGCCCTGGACTGTAACCAGAACTCAGCCAGTCAATTTGCCAAAGCGTGTAACATCTAACTTTGACACCTGACTGGTCCTACTTATCCTCTTAAGATTAAATAGGTAATGATTATAGTCAGAAGGGAAACCAGGTAGGAAAGTATGGAGGCTAGTCTGTTACAAATGCTCTTCAAGGTGCAGAAAGACAATGCAATATCCCTTCTGTCTTTATATACAGAGGACAGCCCTCTTTGGAACTTATGTGAATGAGATGGGTATATGTAACACTTGGGAAAAGTTTTCTCATTTTATCTTGGAATAAAAATACAGATGGGGGGCAGCTAGGTGGCCCAGTGAATAGAGCTCTGGCTTTGGAGTCAGGAGGACCCAAGTTCAAATCCAGCCTCAGACACTTAACACTTACTAGCTGTGTGACCCTGGGCAAGTCACTTAACCCCAATTGCCTCACCAAAAAAGCAAAAAAAATACAGATAGGAATTATCTGTAAATTTAGTCAAGTGTGGGAACTTCCTCCATCAATGCATATTGCAACTTATTTTTAACAAAGTAGATGAATCTAGTGATCTATTTGAGGTACACAGAAATTATTGAGTTGCTTGGGATTACATAGCTATTCAGGATTAGAGACTGATTTGAACCTCAGGTTTTTGTTTGCTATGTCAGTGACATAGATTCCAGTCATTGCAAAATAGACATATGTATTATGGTATAACAACATCACAGACTATTCATATCCTTAAGGAATAACAGACATGGTAAATTCAGAAAAGTATGGGAAGACTTAGACAACATGATGCAGAGAGATGAAAGAGGAGCCAAAAGAACAGTGTGTATGACCATGAAAATGACTTAAAAGAGCAACAAAATTAAAATCAAAACCAATGGGCAGTATTTCCATAAACTTACTCTAAGGAAATGCCATTTCTTCAGTATAAGACATGGAGGGGTTAAATATCTGGCTCCCAGTCACACAATTGCGTAATTTGAACTCAGCTCTTGCTGACTCTAAGCACTACAGTCCATTGCCTCTCTCTATCTATTTGGTTGAAATTAAAGCACCCATGGTTCTTTTAATTTGTTTACTTATGGATTTAAGAAAAAAGTCTGACACATGCTTAATGTTTTGCATGACAATTATACGTGAATGATAAACAGTATACATAAATTGTTAAAATGAGTATCCCTTTTCACAAACTGAAAGTTAAGTTTTTCTTTTCTCATTTTGAGTCCTATAGTCCCTAAATTAGTGCCCCTACTAAATTAGTGCCAATAAAGGCAGTTTCCCTGATCGCATGAATGGTTTTATCCTTATCACATCCACACAAACGCTCACATAATAAAAGCCAGCAGTCCTATTTCTGAACGTCCAACAGGTCGGGTCTGCTGTGCTAAAACTTCTATACCATGACCAACAATGAAGTCATCGCTGCTGCTCTTTACCCCATGCCATGCTCTGTGCCACTCCAGTCAAACTCAAAAAGAAAAGAGGCCAGCAAACCATGCAAAAGAATGCTTGCAGGCATGTATTGACTTAGAAATCCACATATTGACATTATCTATATTTTATTGTATTTTTATTTGTTAGATGGTTCCCAGTTACATTCTAATCTGTTTCTGGCTACGCTCAGAAGTGTTGTGGCCCTGTCTGGTGCCTTTGCCCTAGGCCTTTCCTTTGTCTCTACTCCAATCCAGAGGACCAATGGACAGCCAGTCAAGTGGTTCTCTGCTTCCAGATCTACATATTAGAAGGTTCAAACTGGTAACACAATCTCAAGGATAACCCATTCAGAGGATGGCAGCCCAGTCACCTCACAGTGACATTCTCAAGCCAATGCAATGACGTTGGAGAGTGGGAGAAGGCACCAAAAATATGTCTTAAGAAATTTGTTTGGCTGGGATTCTTATAATCTAGCCACTACACAGATTTTCACAATCTAGCCAATAGCCCACAGATGTTCAGATTCCTTAAGAGTCTAGCTAATATGGCAAATATTCAATAAACTTTGTTTTTGGCTGAAAGAAGGCTTGGGTCGAATTCTTTTGGGCAGGACCCACTTGTCATGATCTTGGGGTTCCAGCACCCCTAACCTCTAGACCTCATCATATGATTCCCTGCACCAGGAAAAACTGCTTATACCAAGCTCTTCACCAGCCTGGACTGGAAGGTATGTAAGCCTCCCCTTTTCCCCTAATCCCTTTTTTTTTTGCCCTGCAATAGGGTGGATTTGGATTTCCAAGCAACTAGAAAGTCTTGGCTTGGAAGTGCTTTTCGGGCCTGATCTCTCAGGTCCCATTAGGTCAGACAGCTACGAGGTTGTCTTGAACTCAGCCTGACGCTCTCAGGCTCTCAGTCCAGTGGTTCTGCTCAAGACCATGGACGTGGGCACACCTTCTGACTCCCTATCTGGAAGCGTAGGCCCAATCCTCTCAATCCTTTCAGTGCCAGGGAGTTGGGAAAACTTAACGTACTTCTTTGGGCTTTTGACTTTTTTGTCTGTATCTCAAGTCTTATTCCTAAATCTTCCTTTAAGGAGGGAGAGACTTCCAGTACCCACACGCGCAAAGGGTCAATCCTTTTCAATTCCTGAACATTTGCCTTTGGGCTGTATTTTATGAAATCAGGAAAAATTTAGCTTCTCTAAAGAACTAAAAAAAAAAGGCAAGCCTGGTGTTCTTTTGCGACACCATTTGGCCTCAGTATCACCTGGAAAATTATGAGGCTTGGCCTATTTTTGGGACATTACAGCAGAATACGCTCTCAGAATTAAAATGATATTGCAGCAGAGAAGGAAAATGGGTGGAGATTGCCTACATAACGACTTTTGTTGAACTTTCTACGGACCCCATTCTCAGAACAGATTGTAGGATGCTTATAGCTAGAGCCACTCCACAAATGGGGAATGGAGATCAACTAGACTTTTTGGATGACCCTCTTTTCATGGCTCCCAGGGCTATAGCACCTCCCCAGTCCCTACTCCCTCCCTATTCTCCCCATTTCCCCTCAGCCCCCCCGTTTCCCATCCCCCTCCCTCCTTGCCTAACCCCTCTTTCCCTTGCTTTTCCTCCCCTTTTCCTCCACCCCAACCCCCTTCCCACCCTGCAATTTCTCCTCAGACCCCAGCTCAGAAGGCGACCCCTGCTCAGGTTTTGGCAACACCTCCTCCCCAGGCCCTTCACTCTGAGGCAAGGACCAACCAGACCTTGGCCTCAGCCCCAGCCTCAGTGGTATCTCCTCCCTTGACTCCTCCCCCTCCTCAGGTGTCAGATGATTTTTCCCTTTGCCAGCCAGTTCCCTTGGCTTTGCAGTCCAGTCCAGTTTAGCCAGCATTCCCCAGTTCCTCACTCACAGGAAGTGGGACTTCCTATCTCCCTTTCTCCCTAGCCCCAGTTGTCACAGTGCCTTCAGGGCTTTTTCCCCTAAGGGAAGTTCCTGTCTCCCCTAATGGGACAATTAGGGTGCATGTTCCATTCTCCATTTCAGACCTCATTCAGGTCAAAGAGAAACTGGGGTGATACTCAGAAGATCCCACTAAGTTTACTGAGGGCTTTAGGGAAGCGTCGCTACAATTCTAGCTTTCTTGGGGTGATTTGCATATCCTCTCCTCCACCTGTTGTACCACTGAATAGAAGAGGAGAATCTGGGAATAGGCCCCAAAATTTGGGAATCATTTTGCCACTGATAACCCCACAAAATGCCCCCCAGGAACAGCTGCTGTTCCCACTACTGACTCAGGATGGAATTGTCAGAAGAGTGAGGATAGGGCAAAGAGAAACCACGTGGTAATTTGCCTGTTAGAAGGACTAAGAATTGCATTTCAAAAGCAAGTAAATTTTCAAAAAATTAAGGAAATTACTCAAGGAGGAAAGGAAAACCCTGCCCTTTTCCAAGACAGGCTAGTAGAAGCTATTAAAAAGTACACAAATTTAGATCCTGACTCTATAGAAGGAGCAACAATCTTTAGCATGCATTTCATTGCAAGCTAATTATTCCAGATATTAAGAGGAAATTGCAGAAATTGGCAATAGGACCACAAACACCTCAGGTCCAATTACTGGAGATGGCCTTTGGAGTTTTTAATAACAGAGTAGCAGCAGAGGAAAGAAAAAGAAGGGAAAGGGCTAGAGACAGAGAACATGCTCAATTCTTGGCTGTCGCCATAGCCAGGAAAAGACCCAAGGGTGCTCCTGGCAACTCTGGCAGTGGGAAAATCTGCTTTCAATGCCACCAGGCGGGTCACTGGTCCAAGGAATGCCCTTCCACGGCACCCCCCCAACAGAAAACTCCCATGACTGATGCCTCTGGAACTGTGCCCATGATGTGCCAAGGTTGGAAAAGTGGTGGATTCACACCCCCCCCCTCCAGTATCCCATCCTCCAGTCTTCTCAAGACTGGGAATGAGAGGGGAGCCTGTGGCTTGGTAGCACTCCCACTTTCTCCATCTCTCTCACTAAGCCCTGGGCAAAATCAAGGCTGAAGGTAAGGTTACCCACTTTATCATGGCTATGTTCTCTGTTCTCTGTTTTAACTAATTACTCTGGCCCTACTTGCCCCTCGATCTGTTGGGTCAAGGATATTGAAGAAAATTAAGGGATGTCTCCAGACATACCCCCTCCCCTGCCTGTTTGAGGATCTGTTGTTTGAATACTCCCTCCTTATGCTCTCCACTTGCCCTGCCCCTTTGTTGGGAAGGGACGTCATGCTGAATTTGGGGAGCAAATCTTCTCTAGTTAAGCCTCCCATATCCCATTTCCCTCTGTTCAACAGAGCTCCCCATGTTTCCCAGAAGTGTGAGAGACAGTTGAGCTAATTGTTTGGCATCAGGGAATTATGTCAAGCAACTTTTCATAATTTGGTTACCGATATGTAAATCCTAGAAAAGTTCCTCCTAAGTGGTGATTACTGAAACTTGTTTAAGATAAAAGCTGGTGGGATTTATTTTGAGTTGTCTGATGGATCATAATAATCCATCAATAATCAATAATCAACCATCCAAGAGAAATGTCACAAGCTACTCAGAGAGAATGTGATACTGGTGGGAAGTGTTCCACACCTGGTTTTTCCTGAGTGCGGCTATGAGATGGATTTGATACTTCATGGTTGGAAAACTCACATACAGTTGGTAGCAAACAGTGGGTACCAGCCAATGTCCCCCCATTGTTCCCTGGATGAAGCCTGTGCTCGGTTCCAGTCAACCTCCTCTTTGGGACCTCCTCAAGGCAGGGACAGCTGCTGTTCCCACTACTGACCCAGGATGGAATTGTTAGAAGAGTGAGGATAGGGCAAAGAGAGGACAGCTCTATGACCCTTGCCAGAAGGAAGAAGTTTCAGAAGTGCCCCTTACCCCAAAAGAATTTGGGTTCCTATTTGTTTGAGGGGGGAATGATGGGGTTGGGATCTGGGCTCCAGAAAGGAAAAACCCTGTACTTTCCCCCATGGCCAAATCTCTGGTTATAATCCCATCAACTGACTTTTTATTGTGGCTACACCCTATCTCCCTCCCATTGTCTTGCCTCCCTATGGCCCCAGGCCACTTCCCACCCTGGGTCCTATATAGGCTCCATTTCCCTGGAATTCTATCACCTCATAGACTACTTGGCCACTACCTCACAGACTACTTGGTCACTCCTAGATCCCTCCCACAGTCTTTCTGTATATAAGGTCCATCTTGTCTCCATTAAGATGCTGGGATTTTTATAATCTAGACACTGATGGGATTCTTATAATGTAGCCACTGCTCAGATTCTTAAAATCTAGCCTATAGCTTACTAATGTTCAGACTCCTTAAGAGTCTACCCAATATGATGGATGTTCTAATAAACCTTGTCTTTGGCCAAAAGAAGGCTTGGGTCTAATTCTTTCAGGAAGGACCCATGTGTTTGGGGTCCCAGGACCCCTGAACCTCTAAACCGCATCACTAAGTATGTGAGGCTGGATTTGAACTCTGGAAGATGAGTCTTCCTGATTTCAGGCCAGGTACTCTATACTCTGTGCCATCTACCTGCCTTAGGAGAGAGTTCTTAGAACATACAAAATCATCAACCAAAAGCAGTTAAGAAACATCAGCAACAATAACAATTTATGTCTTTTCTGTTCTGTGGGCCAAAGTAAGGGCAGGGACAGGATAATTTAGAAAACACTAGGCAAAACTACTTATGATAAACAACTTGATTTCAATAAAATTTATATCAGCCCTTTGTTGTTGTTCTTAATGAAAACTTAGGTCCTACAACACAAAGCCCAAAAGAGAACATGAAAACAGATGGCTTATACTGATAAAAGAAAAACGAGGACCAAGAAAGTCATGCCATGCAGTAACATCATCAAGTAAGACAGGTATTGACATTATTATAATTGGCAGTGAATGCAGAGCAGTTTTTAAAAGTTAAGGTTTTAAATTTGTAGTATTTGAATGGAATCATCTTTGTTCTTTTAAACCGATGAATTGTTAAGATAAATACAGTAAATTAAAATTTAAAAAAAAATTTTTAAACTCTTAAAAGAAGGAAAAGCCTAGAATATCAGATTAGGGTAGGGCCCTAGAGTACAGGATGTCAAAGCTGTTAGTGCTCAAAGCTGTTGGTGTGCTTAGAATATAGAATGTCTAGTCTAGGAGATAACACACAGAATAGAGTGTTAGACTTGGCAAGCCATGTAGAGGAAGAGATATCAGTGATAGGAGAGCCCTTCCAACATAGAAGGTCAGAATGAAGAGAGGCTGGAACAACACAGGATGTTGAAGATTGAAGGGCCCTCAGAAAATAGAACTAGCTAGCATTTATTAAGTGCTTTAAGGTTAGGAAAGGCCTTGGCCAATATTACCTTCTGTTATCCTCACCACAAACCAATAAAGTGGGTGCTCTTACCATTCTTATTTGGGAATAGAGGAAAGAGAGTCAAGGAAAGCTGAAGAACCTCCCCTGATGTCACAAAACTGCGAAGTGTCTGAGGTCGTGTCTGAACTCATCTGTTTCTGACTCCAGGCTCTAAGCACTCTGCCAGCTTGGTGCCTACCTTGAGGCATGGGACCTTGGACACTAAAACTCTTGAAACCTCAGTTGCCTTTGTAAAATATAGATAATAATATCCAGGGAGGGTGGGAGAATCAAATGAAATACTGCATGTGTAGCGCAAGCTTGAAGCTGCTCTTGCAATCCACACTCATCATGGCAACTCAGGTCCTCAGAGGGCTTTTCTTCCATCTCCCTTCAGGATTTTAGAGGTAGCCCTGAGGATCTGTGGTGGAGGGGGTGGTAACAGCTCATGATCCCCCCCACTGGGCTTCCTCCATTATTAGCAACTAAAATAATTAACCCACCTGACTTAATTAATTTTGGGAGCACATATATACTGCTGTAATTGTACAAAAAAAAAAAACTGCTCATCCTGTCAACCAGCACACCCCCAGTCCCAAGTCTGTGACATACTATCCCCCCCTAATATATGCATATAGATAGATAGATAGATAGATAGATAAATATAGATAGATAGATAGATATAGAGAGGTCTTCTAGACCTCTCCCTATAGAGAGGGAAAAGGATTTGTCTTGACTCTTTATGGTATGAATCAATCATACAGGGATTTATTAAATGGCTGCAATATACCAGGTAATGAGCTCAAGAACTACTCTTCTGTGATATATATATTTCATCAGGTGAAATAAAGCCAGTCATATTTAAAAAAAAGAAATTTGCTTTTTCTTTTTTTATATTTGACAGATGT
Source organism: Vombatus ursinus (assembly GCF_900497805.2). Lineage (NCBI taxonomy): Eukaryota > Metazoa > Chordata > Mammalia > Diprotodontia > Vombatidae > Vombatus > Vombatus ursinus. Next base: position 21,096,567 of record NW_020954551.1, on the reverse strand, counting down.
TTTACATGAATCACCCACTGGGAGCTGTACAGTGTTAATGATAAATTGTAAAAATGTGTTTCTTTTCTTCCTAACTGATTCAAAGTTTAGATAAGACCAAGTGTGTGCTAGAACCAGTTCTTACAGACTCAAAGCCAATGGTTAAATTTTCAGCATGAACCTGATTCCTCAGAAATCAGGAACTACAAATTAGGCTTTGCTTTATTGTTTTTTTGGTTTCTACAAGAAATTAATGAAGAAAATATTACTAATGGAGATTAAGCTTAGAAGTATGTTGTAAGTGCTTTTTTCCTCCCTGGAGAACTGGCTGTTAAACACCAGCAGATCCCTGCATGTCTGCCTTCTTCTTTGGAAGCTTATGATCTAGTGAGGGAGGATGAAATAAACAAATACCTCTCCTACAAAAGAAGATACTGAAAATGGATAAGAGCAAGTGGTCTTCAAGACCTGTCACAAGACATCACTCCTCTCAGAAACCATTTATTGCAAAACATTGTACCCTTCACTGTGTTTCCTAAAAACAATATATTTTTTCAAACTAAGCATTCATACTCCTGTGAAAGGTTGGGATGGTGGTGGTAGTGTGAAATGCGGATGCACCTACATATTTCTTTATAGCCCAAGGAATTTTAAACCCTGACAAGACTGACATATCACATTCTCAGAATGTCAGTAAGATATCTCACACAATTTGGGTATTCCACCTAACTAGTACTACTTGCTATAGTGTTTTTTTTTTTCAAATACAGATAATTTTAGATAATGATTTTCTAGATGTTTCTTTTAAATTTTTTTGTCATCTTTTGTATTTATACTGAAATCAATCCCCATATAGTGAACAATTTCATGTCAAAAAGAAATTTTTGTACAAAGCCAAAATATCTGATAGATAAAACTTGTGTGATAATGTACACAGTTTTCTGTTTGATTAGACTCTGCACTATGAGGGACTGCTATGATGGACTGAAAATGTTTTGTTAACTCTTCTAAAGAAATTTTTTTTCTCATTTCTTAGAGTTCAGTTTTTACTGCTCTTTTCACTGAAATTGTCATCATTCTGTATATTGTTCATTTGGTGCTGCTTATTTCATTTGGCATGGATTCACAAAAATCTTCCCATGTTTCTCTGAATTATTCATATTTGTCATTTCTTACTATGCAATAATATTCCATCACATTCACATATCATAATATTTAGTCATTCCCAGTTCTTTGCTACAGGGCATCCACTTTTCTTTTATGATTTAACTGGGGTTTATCTGTTGTGTCAACACAAAATGTAATCATTTTGTAAAACTATTTACAGAATCGAGGGAGGGAGAGACAGAGAGAGAGAGAGAAACAGAAAGAGAGAGAGAGAGAGAGAGAGAGAGAGAGAGAGAGAAAGAGAGAGAGAGAGACTCTAAATTTGTACTTTAGATGAACTTGGCAGCCATTTTATGATATCCTGATTGCTCTTTCTTATTCTGGAATTATGAATAAATTGTAAATTGCATTGCTCAATGCTCTGTTTTAATTTCTCTCAGACTGATTTTTATAACTGAAACATTATTTCCCAGAAAAGAAGGATGAATTCACAAATCAACCAAGAATTTGTTTGTGTCTGTCTTTCCACAGTGCCTCCAGCATTGATTATTTCTGGCTTTTGTTGTTTTGTCCAACATATGTAACATATAGATGACAGACAGATAGATTAATCACATATATTAGAGGAAGTTTAATAGCACAGTGAATCGCACTGGACCTAGGGTCAGGAAGACAAGTTCAAATCTGACCTCACATATTTAACTAGCTGTAAGACCCTGGGCGAGTCACTTAATCTCTCTTTTCCTCAGTTTTCTCATTTACAAAATGTGAATAATAACAGCACTCACCTCCCAGGGTTATTGTAAAGATTAAATGAGAAATTATTTGTGAAGCACATTAATCCGGTGCCTGACACATAGTTGGCACTATATAAAAGCTTACCTCCCCCCCAATAAATAGATTAGCAAAGCTCTTTGTAACCTTTAAAGCATAATATATAACATATGTATAAAGCATACAACATAATATGCACATTATAATATTACATATTAATATAAAATTTAAAGTATTAATTAAATTAATTTTATTTACAATTTTACAATCTTTAATCATAACTACATTAATAGTACTTGCTATTTATTTAAATTAATTTATTCTTGAATGACTAAATTAATATATTAGTTGTTTCTAAAAATTATTTAATAGCTTGTGTCACTGGGAAAATGTTACATATATTGCTTAAACATGCAAGGGACGATGGCTATTTCATACCATTCTATTATACTGAGTTACCTTATAAAGTTATTGGGAGGAAAGCTCTTTTAGCCTACAAAACATTATGTATATGTAATGTGTATATATTTATATAATATGTGCATATTACAAGTTCATGTGTGTATAAATACACATATGCATACATTTTATACATGTACACATATATATAAGTGTAGCCCATAATATTGTGCCAGTGATACTGGCACTAAATTTAAAAATAAAAACTTCTTTAAAAAAAAAGCAACATCAATTTTCATGTATTATCTTCTAAAAAAAAACAACAAAAAAACAAGGTCATATAGCATCTACCTCAGGGCTTACTTGTCCAACTCTCAGTGGCATTAGTAAGTTGGGTCTCCAGAGAGGTAGCTCCTACTATTTTCAGGGTTCTAAGGGGAACTTCGCATATGACTATCGTATTAACAGTAGCATAAGAGCCCCTACTAGTGTGCTTTTCGTTAATAATTATCCAATGGATAGTTCTTTAGCAAAGACATTTACTCACTATAAATTACTATAATTTAGGGGGTGGGAGAAATGAATGTGGACAAGGCAGGGGAAGTAGGAACAAACTTAAGGTGAGATTATAGTGTTTAGGAAACACATATGACCAATGCAATTAACAACTCCCAAACTGCAGGGCTTTACTGTCCTATCTATCTCCAGAGGATTCACATAGTATTTTCTAGGGGGCGTGCTATTGGTAAGGAATGAAGTTTCTTAGAAACTCATCTGGGCTTCTCCTTATAAGCGCACTGTCTTAAATGATGTGTCAATTTACTACTGGGTTGGGTCATACAGGTTGATTGGTAGCTGCACTGGTTCCTCATCAGTTTCTAATGGACTGGACTGTGCAAGCTACTTTTCTAGTGGGCAGAGGCTGCCAGATATGACTGGGCAGACTGCTGTGCTGCTGAAGGATGAATTCTAGCCAGGGAGATTGCTTGACTGCTGCACTCTCTTCAGAGTGTAGGGTCTCTCCTGGAAAGATTGACCCACTGGACACCCTGAACTCGCTCTTAATAGGCAGCTTCAATCTTTTTCCATGTTCAGCCCTTGACTTTTTCAGTTGGTGCTATGATCTAAATTCAAGTAAAGTGCTGAGTCCTCTTTTGGATTGTACTGTTATAGTTCTCTGGCAATAATCCTTGGTTTTAAGATCAACTAAAATATCTTCTCTTTGACTCCCCCCAGAGCCTAAACTCTGAGACTGTTCCTCCTTTCCAGGCAGGAGATTAGATCTGTCTTCCTTTTCAGGCCAGACAAATTCCTTCCTGATTCCAAAGCCTCTTTCCTCAGTAAGACAGTCTACCTAACTGGAGACTGATTCCATTCAGTCAGTTATACCTTTCCTCCTTCTTTGGGGATCTTACCTAAATTAGTGGTTCTAAACAAGTTATAAAAGTAGTTTGGCCTCTCAAGGTGAATTCTTTCTCACTGGCTTCTTCAAGTGTATTGATCCATTCGAATATAGACACCATTCCTGGGTAGAAGATATTTATTTTGCATCTGAAGGCTTTTTCTTTTACCTTTCAAAATCCCTGTCCTTTAACACTCTAGACCTTTAGCTTTTGCTATAGTATCCTGGTCACAGCCTCTTATACTTGCTTTCTTCCTTTACTCTTTTATATTTATATGTGAGGGACTAAAGGCACCAATTGGGGAATATGAAGCTTAGAAATCATCAGATTCTCTTCCAAATTCAATAACCTCTAGAAAACTCTGCCTGGATTCCTGTGATTATTCAAGTTAGATGTCAGCAGATTGATAGTCAAAGGATCTATCAATTTGTGAATGGCCAGTCCAATTCAGTCCTCGAATTATTAAAGCTGTCCAAGAATGTGATTGAATTCACTTATTTCAATCTTGAGTCAAATGAGCTCCTTCCATTGTACAATCAACAGGTCTCTCAGGAATCAATTATGATAGCAATCAAATAATAATTTTAACCTAAAACAGTCTAATTTTCTGCTTTGTTTTGCCAAAAGTTTTTGTTAGATTATTAATTTGACTAGAAAATTGACTTTTCTTCATGTAGTGGAAAGAATAACAGACTAAGAGTTAGGAGACCAGAGATCTGATTCCAGTTATGCCTACAACTCTGCATTAACAAGGCTTTTGCACATCTATAAAATAAAGGACTTTGAATGAGACAATCCCTATAATGCTTTCTCCCTCTAATAGAATATATCATCTCTGAATCACTGGTTAACTCTTATCATAGATAGCAGAAATTTCATAGGCAGTGTAGTATAGTCTAGAAATCCCTGGATAAAGAGTCAGAAAACTTGGGTTCATGTCCCACCTTCAGCCCTTACTAATGTGTGACCTAAGGCAAGTCACATGATCATAGGCCTAGAGCTGAGAAGGATTAAGTATTCTAGTCACGTATTCTAACCTTCTTATTTTATAATAAAGATAAGAAAAAAAATTGAAACCATGAAAAGATGGAGTGAAGGGGCTGTGGTTAGTTACACTCTCAGAACCTTAGGTTCCTTATTTGTTTTAGTTCAGTTGTTTTTCAGTCGCATCCAATTCTTTGTGACCCTATTTGGTGTTTTCTTGGCAGAGATACTAGGGTAGTTTGCCATTTCCTTCTCTAGTTCCATTTTACAGATGAGGAAACTGAGGCAAACAGGATTAAGTGGCTAGCCCAGCTAGTAAGTGTCTGAGACTGCATTTGAACTCATATCTCCCTGACTCCATTCATAACTTTGTATCTACTGCGTCACCTACCTGCCATCCACAAAGTTCAAGGAAAATGCATTCTAAAGGTGGAAGACATAAAGAAAAGATGGAAAGGGGATAGGGAAGTTGCGAGAAATTCAGAAAGTGAATGGAGCTAGGAGTGAAGTGAGCATGTCTGGGTCCATTTGAGAAATGGTTCTCATCTTCTACACCTTACTCTCTGCCACGTACTGTTCAGTCCAGTGACACCAACCTGCTGGCTCTTCCATGAGCAGGACACTCCATCTTGCAGCCCAGAATTAAATTTCAACTTCCTTCAAAAACCACCTTCTCCAGAAAGCTTTTCCAAACCCCTCTTAACTCTGGTGCCTTCTCTCTGTGGAATTTTTAGTTTTTATCCTGTACATGACTTGCTTTGTATGTATTTGTTTGCGTCTTATCTGCCTCTTCTTTCCTATCCTCCACCCCCACCCCCATTATTTTGTAGGCTTCTTGGATTATCTTTTGCCCCTTTTTGTATCCCCAGCATTTAGCGCAATGCCTGGAACATAGTAGGAACTTAAAAAATGTGTATTGATTAATTAATTGATTAAAATGATGATCTGGGCTCAGAAGTCACCATCAGGAAAGCAGGCTTCAGGGTAGAAGTTTCTCCAGAGTAGGAAGATGGCTGGTGAGAAACAGAAAAATACAGAGTGAGGGAAGTTGTATGTAAGAATCCTGCGTGCAAATATTTGTCTGGCAGATATTCTTTAAAGGATCAAGACTATAGATTTAAAGATGAAAATCATCTCAGATGTCACCTAGGGCATCACCCCTCTCATTTTGCAGCTGACAAAAGAGAAACCCAGAAAGGTTCAGTAATATGCTTAAGGTCACACAGCCAGTAAGCAGCAAGATGAGGTCCCCTCTGACTCTCAATCCAGCACTTTCTCCACTGCCCCACTATAAGCTAATGAAGACATACATAGGCCATGTACCTCTGTTTGGCTATATTCAATATTTCAATGCCAGATGAAACTGTCTGCCATGGGCAAATGGGCCCTAATTACATTCTAGACCTACCCAATCCCAGAGCACTTTACCAGGACTACTCTTCACAACAATCTTTACTGCTTTAAAGAGGAAATGTTTTGTCTAAGTTGTCCTCACTGCAGGCTGGCAAACAAGACTCCTAATAAGGTCACTGAGTCACTCTCCAAAATCTCCAAGGAGCCCCCTGGCTCTCACATTCTTGGACGGATAAAATCAAGTTCTGCCATTGGAAAGAAAAAGAAGGAAAAAATGGTTAAAAGGGCCATTAAGAGCAAAAGTTCCTTCTATTTGTATCAATTCCTGATTATTGCCTTGCCTACAATATACTGGCCTTTGAGCTTGACATTTGTGTGTGTGTGTGTGTGTGTGTGTGTGTGTGTGTGTGCATGCATGTGTGTTTGTATGTCTGTATGTGTTCCTTCATGGGGAGTATTTACATTGCAATGATAATTTAAACTGTACGTACTTCCCAGTGCCCTTAAGAAATTGTTATTGGAGTTAATTAAAGTCCTTGTTTGCATTCTCTCCTATACTCTCTTCTGGGTAAAGTTCTATCTCTCTTTTGCAGGCTCAAGAGGAGGGCCAAGTAATTTCTTTGTTGTTGTACTTTTCTCCCTAATCTTGAGTTTTTTACCATAGGGAAGTGACATTAGCTAATACTTCCCAAATATCTTCTCTACTTGACTATAAAAACAAAGATTTTTATAGTTTCAATCACATATATGATTTTTGTAGTTTATAGTTTCAATCACCTATATGATTTTTTTTAAAATAAGACAGAGTTATTTGATTATCTTACTGATACTATTATTGTCCTGGGACAGATTCTGGGTCGAATAGGAAAGAAATAGTGATTGTTGAGATTAAGGACTTAATGGAAGCAGGCTATCCAGTTCCCAAAGATTTGCAGAAATTATGGGTTCATAGGTAATGGGTTTAGAGCTGGGGGGGCGATTTTAGAAGTCATCTTCTCTGTCTAGGAAATTCCGATGACACAGAATCTTCTGTTTTAAGCAAATAAAAGTTTGACTATCAACTGCACATAAAGAGATCATTGTTAGGATTCCCTGTCTCTTGTTTATGTTTCAGAAAAATGAGGAGACGAGTAATTTGTTAGGATGAAAAGTGATCGCTCCATCCAATTGTTAAGACTTCTATTGTGGTTAGGGGATGAGGTTACCCACCTCACCCCCGCCCCAAGCTTCAATTGCTATTTGGAAGTCTTTCAAGGTTCTATTATCAAGTCTTTCAGATTCAATTTCTATATAGCACATTATGCAGTTGTTCCCATTACAACTGCTGCTCATTTTTTTTTCCTTAAGAATTGGAGATAAGCTTTGAAATTACAGTTTAGTTCTGTTTCTAATTGTCGCACAACAACATTGCTGGTAAATTACAACCCAATAAAATAGGATCGCCTCAGAAATTTTCATGCAGTTAGGAGTTATGAGCAATGTTCATTAAAAGCTTTAATCAGGGGAGAAAAATGATGTACTAATGCCATTTTCTGCTCTTGAGAAAAATCCGAAAACACTTTGTAGAGCTCTTTGTGAATTAAAATGGGCTTTGACAGCAGATTGTGTTGATATTTCATGATTTATTTCAGTATTTCCTGGGGAACTGAGCAAGGGGGAGAGGGGAGAGACTGAGCAAGTGATCTAATTCTTGCAGGGAAATCCCAAGACAGTGATTTTAGAGTCGCCTAGGGCATAGCTAATACATGTTAGAGGCAAGGTTTGAATCCAGGGCTTCAATCCTGACTTCCTAGTCAATACTTTCCATTTAGAGGTTTAATCTTAGAAAATTATGATTGTATTAGCCAGATAAAAACATTGACTTTTCTGTGATCTTTGGAAATTTGAAGAACAAGAAAATGATATAAAGAACCTATTGAAAGATCATGTCCTACTTCCATCATTTGCCGAACTTAAGAAATAAAAATAATAATTCAATAGACACCCTATAATAACTTGAAAGTAACATTTCACAAGATCATAGAATTTGAAAGTTAGATGGAACCCCAGTAGCCATTTAGTTGAACCCATACATGAAAGGAATTCCCACTATGACATCCTGGACAAAAGGTCATCCAGTCTCTTCCTGAAGAATTCTAAAGAGGGAGAAACCAGCACTTCCAGTTTTGAGCAGCTCTCACTGTTAGGAAGTTTCTCTTAATATTCCCCTGGGTTTTCCTTGATAAAATCTGTCTCTTTGTCATTTCCTTCCATTACTCCCCGGTTCAACCCTTAGAGACAAACAGAATAAATGTAATCCCTCCTCCCCATGATAATTCTCCAATTATTTGAAGACATCGTGTCTTCCCTGAATCTTCTCCTCTGCAGGCTAAACATGCCAAGTCGCTTCAACTAATCCTTACATGCTATGATTTCAATGCCATTCACTATCATTTCTGCCCTTCTCTAGACACTCTCCAGCTTCACAGTGTTGTTCAGCATTGGGCCTGACTCAGGTCAGACCCCTGCTAGTTTAGGTTTGATACCAGAACAAAATATGATGTTTGTAGAACACTCAGCAGTTAGCAAAAGGAGATTTACTTAACCATAGCAGGAGAAAAATAATCAACAGGAATTTATATTGAGGACACTTTGACTTGGTACAGTTGAGCAAAACTCACTTGATAGAGCTATCTATTGTGATCCAAAGCTAAGCATCAGAGAGTAGGCCCTGTGGCTCCTTTGTACTCTGAGATCAGGGCATGATGTTAACAACATGAGCCTTCAGTTATCTGAGCCAACAAAATCTCAACAACTTCACTATCTTTTATGGAAAAATTCACCTAACTTACATTGGGGCAGGGCATGGGATATTGCTCTTACCACAAATATATTTCTGAAATCATGGTGCCCACAACTGGATAAAATGCTTCAAATAAGGTCTAATGATTTTGGAGTACAGTAGAAATATTGCCTCCCTTTTCTTCAACATTCTACTCCCTTAAAATCCTTACTTAATTTACTCCATGGGATTCTTGAAAGTTTCTTTGGGCTTGACTTTTCTTTGCACTTTTTTGAGTGAAAAATTGGCTTCCCAATATCAAATGGAATGGAAGTCCCTCAAAGTCAGGACTTTCATTTTTGCCTTTGTATCCATACCCAATACCTAGCAAAGTAGCTGGCACATAGTGGGTACTTAATAAATCCTTTTTAATTAATGAATATCTACACTGCTATTAACACATATAAGCCAGTTCTATCAACTTATAAATATCTCCTCACAAATTACAGTCAAAATATACACTTGTTATTTTAGAAGCTGACCCTTTTTTTCTTCTAATCACATTTCTATTGCCATCAACCTAATCCTTTTCCTCTTATTTCAGGATTGCTTTCATATTACAGCCTCCTAACAGGTCTCCCTGTCTCCCCTTTCATTGCAAACCATCTTGCACATCAGTATCAGGTTGTCTTTCTGAACTTTCAAGCTCATTATTTCTCTTGTAGAACTTTAATGAGTCTGTGATTTCAGCAGTATGACTCACTCGACTGATATAGATTGCAGCCCTTCAAATTCTGCTATCCCATGCAATTCTTCATGTTTTCCTGCAAATACTCCATAGGAGATTCATGAAATGTACTAGAGGACTTCCATAATTATTAATACATTTTGGTGTATCAAAGGTACTGCTTTACCATTTTGGATGCCCACCTAAGGTATTTTCTTCTGATTGTGCCCCACCCCCAATCTTGTTCTCAGAATGCAAAATATCATGAGACCAATTTATGCTGCATAACTTTTTAGGTGGGTTCTCATTGCAGCTCATTTGTACTCTACTGTTATGGATTCCTGATCCATGATCTGGCCAAAATCTCCTAAGATTCTCCCATATGAAGTTCCTACATCATTTGTCCATCTCTTCTCTGTTCCCTGATCATCTCTTTATTCATTCATAGCTCCACATTTTTTCTCACCTTTACGATCATCATTGAATATTCCCCTACTGCTCTATGCCTATCCAAGTTATATTTATTCTTAAATGAAAACTTTAAATTTAGTCAATGTAATAATAACTAACTTTAAGGTTTGCAAAGCATATGCAAAGCAAAGTACCAGTTACCTTATGCTGGTTGCTGCTCTGAAGCCAGAGAGTCCCAGAGCCATTTAAGGATAAAACAGGAAGGACAATGGACGTGACCCCCCCTCCAAGGAGAAGATCTTTCAAGATGTCTATGGAAAATAATTTTCTTTATAATTCATTGTTTTCTTTCTAATTGTCATTGTGCTGCATGAAAACATATAAATGGCCTTAAGAAAAACAAAGATGGGAAAAGTAACGGACTAAACCAAGTTCACATAAAAGAAGTCTTTGTTGGAGGTGTCATAGTTCTGAGGACATTGAGTGATTGATTTTTCAGAAATATGAAAAAGAGAAGGGTATCAATGTCTTGTGGAAAATCTTCAACCTTATCACCAAACAAATGAATGAATAAATAAATAACAGTAACTACAAAACTTTTGGTGATCCTTCCAATTGTTAAAGCCCTCCATCCCAAACTCTTGCATTCTCTTTATTCTGTTTATACTCATATACTTGTAGTTTGCCCTGTTAGTGTGCAAGATCTTTGGGTGCAAATTTTTGTTCTTTGTATTCTCTCCCCGCCCCCTCCCCCCCCCCGCCGCAATGCCTAGGATAGTGCTTGAAAGTAGGCCTTTAAATATTTTTTATTGATTCAAATGTGCCTACCTATATTTCTATCCTTACAAAATTTTTGCCATAATAATCTATGTCTACATTTAAGGAAATCCTTTGTGATTGCATGAAAAGGGGAGTTGGCAAGTTGACCATAAGATCTTACATGGGGCACCTGCAAAACTCCCCAGAGTAGTCCAAACCAGATTAAAATGTAACCAAGAAATGTTTAATAACATTGATAACATCAATGTGTCATTTTCCAAGCCAAAATGCTACCTACAGGGATGTATTTCTATTTGAATTTGATATCATTGTTCTACTGCAGTCATGCAATTCACTGATAGGTGTAGAGAGTACAAGATTCCTTTATGCTTATTATTTCTCAGTGAACAAAAAGGTATATAATTCAATGGGGTTAGACTCTTCTCTTTTAGGACTCTACTATACTTGTATCAAAATCATACAGGGCTCATTGAAAACACCTAACAGAGGTAATTATGTTTTTAGGCTCTTTGAGGAATAACAAAAAATAGAACAGGAAGATACATGGCTGCTCAAGGTGCTTATCACCTTCCTGGAGGACGTCCAGTGACGACTCTACACAGAAACACCATTCTATACATGTGGTGAGGCTCTCAAGATGCTCCTGTTTCTAGACAACATTGTATTGATTTTATCAAATGAAAGAGCCATTACAAAAGCCCCTGTTTATAATTCGTAGTAGCGCAAAATAATTTGGTGTTTACATCCACACAGGAAAAAAAAAACAAGTGGATGAAGAATGTCCACTATATACATCATGATGTACACATTTGGATGGATAGCCCATAAACTTGGTCCATTATACAGATCTCAGAAAAATACTGTTGATAACAGTAATATAACTACAGAATATATTCAGAATATATATGGACTGGTCTGGATTACCCTTGAGAAACAGCATAGCCCTTGTAATGACCCCAAAGAAAATACTGAAACAAAGGCCCATGTGTTTTCATTTGTTATTTTTTTTTTTAGCAAAACTATTCTGGTGATGCTACATAACTGGGAGTCGTAGAATACCAGTCTCCAAAGAATTAAAGTTGAGGGTCATCAAAAAGGGGAATGGATGGAAAGGTTCATGGTGAGCATTAGTAAGCTACAACATATTATGACCAAATATTTCCAATACAAGTAACATAAAAAATAGTCATCAGGAAGATGACGTCTGACTAGAAAAAGAAGGGAAGCAATTATGTAGCAAAAGGGTATACAATGTGAATAGACAAAAAGGCCATCCCTGTGCAGGATTTACAGGTAGCTATGGGATTCGCATGGACTGCTATGGACTTGGAGAAAGCTCTCACTCCAGTGCAATCACAGAGTCTCAAAAGTGTCAAAGGAATAACAACATTAGTTGAGTGACTAAAAGGTCAATAGTATCAAGGGAAGCACTAGTAAGGGGGGAGGGGGAAAGTAAGAACAAAGGGGAATTATCACTGCCAGATGCCCAACAGCATTATAAAGCTTTATTTATCGTAACTATGCAGTATTGGTTGAAAAAATGGCAATGTAGTGAAGTCGAGTGAATTAGATAAACAATGACTAGGGGTAAATGCATATAGGAGTTTAGTGTTTGATAAACCAAAGATTACTAGGCAATGGAGGTTCCAGTGACACTTTGTCCTAACCTTCTGGAAATACTAAAAGGGGACGGACAAAATGTTGGTTTCTGATGAGAGGTATCAAATTCCCAGTTGGTAAAAATCCTGGGAGTGGCCTGATCCAGATTGAAATGTGCAATATTTAACAAAGTCAATAAAAACACAATATGACATAGTGTTAATTTGTGGGTTTTCTAAGACAATATGCTCATGTATGGATTTGTTTCTATTTAAGTTGTGTTCCTCTAGCTTAGACCATTATCTAACTATATACCACAATAGGTTCCAAATGGGTAGATGTTCTAAATATAAAAATTCAAACCATAAGAAAAGTTATAGGAGAATGGAAAGTTATATCTTTCGTAGCCAATAGACAGATTTATAACCAGGCAGAGAATAGAGGCAGTTACAAAAGAGAAAAGAGGTATTTTTCAATTACAAAAATTTAAAAGCCATTGCATGAACAAAAGCAACAAGAAATAGAAGAAAAGAGGTTTTAGAGGAGAAAAACAATTTCGAATGAAATATCACCGGTGTCTGACATCCAAGGGTGGAATTGATACTATTATGTGTGAATAATGCTATCCCCCAATAAACAAGTGATCAAAGGTTTTAAACAAATATTTATTACTAGATTCATGTTTTTCTTCATCTAATAATTTTCTTTTTTTTTTAATTTTTCTTTGAGCATTCTATTTTCTGTTTGGAGAGCTCTAATTTCAGTCCTGAATCCTTTCTTCATTTCTTTCTTTCTTTTTTTTTTTTAAGAATAAGGATTAGGGACTGGACTTGTGATTTCATTGGCATAGGGAAGTCCCAGTCAAGGAGACTTCTTGTACCAATACAGGTCGACTCTCTCTTTTAAGTGAGAGTGTTAAAGAGTTGCCTTGCTCGCTAAGAGGTTGCGAGACTTGGCCAGGGTCAGACAGCAATTATGTTTAAGAAGTGGCATGTGACCCCAGAATTTCTTGGCTCTCGGGCCATTCTGTCTTCCCTATGAAAGACAGTTAGCTGGCACAGTAGATGCTGTGGAATTGGAGTCAGGAAGAGCTGAGTTCAAATCCATCCTTAGATACTTACTTAGCTAGATGACCTTAAGTCAATCACATAACCTCTCTTAACCTCAGTTTCCCTCATCTGTGAAAGGAGATAATAATAGCACCTCACAGGATTGGTTGTTTTAAGGATCAAATGAAACAATCTATGAAAAGTGTTTTGCAAAACTTAAAGCTCTCTGTAAATGTTAGTTATTTTTATGATTCCACCACATCCTTTCAATTTCTTCCTTTAAGAACTTTATTTCTATTTTAAGATATTCTAAGGATGTTTGTTACTGTTCCGTTGTCCCCAAGAAGTCTGCTTGAGTCCTTCATTAGGCATTACTGGTGCACTTTTCTAATCATACTTTAATTTTTCTTTTCAATTTCATGCAATTTTCCTCCTGATATTTCAGGATCCTCTCTTGGTTTATCAATATCAGTGATGGGATTTTATTGAGGCCCTTTTGCTTTATATTTTTGGAGTTTGAACCTTCTTCTCATATTGCCCATTACTCATTTGATTTGTCTTGGCATGCTCAGATGGATTGTCCCAGCTGGATTCCCAGTCCCCTCTCTCTCAGACCCAAGGCAGACAGATCTATTTTCAAGTGGCATTAGCCATCCTTCCACTTGTCCTTTGCTTAATATTGTCTGAGAGAGTAGCATTGGCTGCTGCATTTGATATGGGTAGAGGGGGGAAATGCTTGACCAGACTCACTGTAGCTACGTGTATCTTTAGCTTAACTTCATCTCAGCCACAAACCTATTACTTTGCTTTTTGTCACTTCCTTGGCCAGGCATATTGGTTGTTGGAGTAGGAGGGTGGCATTGAATAAAACTCACTGTATTAAATGTCTTCCAGTGTTAATTCACAAGATTTCCTTAGTGGGGCTACTCTGCTTTTTACTTCATGGATTTGGCTCTAATTAATGCCTTTATATCTGATAAATATCTTTGTTTAGAGGTTGAAATGTTGTAGCAGCTAAGTAGTACCATGGATAAAGTGCTAACCATGGAATAAGGAAGATCTGAACTCAAATCTGGCCCACAGACCCTTACTAGTTGCATGACCTAGGGCAAGTCACTTAATCTCTGTGCCTCAATTTCCTTATCTATAAAATGGGGATAATAATTACACTTACTTCCCAGGATTATTGAAAGGATCAAATGAGATAATATTTGTAAAGCCTGGCACATAGTAGGCACTATATAAATGTTAGTCATTATAATTGTTATTGTTACTGCTGTTGTTATTGTATGCATTAGCAGAAAATGACTAAACCACCATCTTGCTGATGACATGAATCAAACAGTTTTAAAATGAGAAATCCAAACAATTAACATCTAAAAAACTGTTCAAAATGGTTTGAAATCACTAGTCATCAGAGATGCAAATTGAAACAAATCTTAGTTATCTGTAAGTTGTTAAATGTTTCAAATAGTTTTTTAGTTTATTCTCTTGGGTCCCCTATGTTATATACCATCATATCATCTGCAAAGAGTGATAATTTTGTTATGTCAAAATATTTGTATTCTTTCTATTTCTTTTTTTCTTTTCTTATTGCTATAGCTACCATTTCTAGTACAATATTGAATAATAGTAGTGATATTGGACATCCTTGCTGCACTACTAATCTTACTGGGAAGATTCAAGTTTATCCCCTTTACAGATAGTGCTTGAATTTAGTTTTACATAGACACTACTTATCATTTTAAGAAATGTTCCATTGATCTCTATGATTTCAAGTGTTGTTTTTTTTAAAATAAGAATGGGTTTTGTGTTGTGCCAAAGGCTTTTTCTACATATATTGACATAATTGTATGTTTTTATTATTTCTGCTATTGATATTGTCAGTTATGCTTATAGTTTTTCTACTATTGAACCACCCCAGCATTCCTAGTAAAATTCCTATCTGGTCATAATATATGATCTTTGTGATATATTGCTGTATTCTCTTTGGTAATATTTTATTTAAATTTTGCATTGATACTCATTAAGGAAATTGGTTCACTGTCTTCTTTCTCTGTTTATGCTCTCCCTGGTTTAGGTATAAAAACCACATTTGTGTCATAAAAGGAATTTGGTAGGGCTCCCTCTTTACCTGTTTTTTGTTTTTTCAGATAGTTTTTATAGTATTGTGATTGATTGTTCCTTGAATGTTTGGTAGAATTCACTTGTAAATCAATCTGGTCCTGGGGCTTTTTTCTTAGGGAGTTTATTGATAGCGTGTTCCATTTCTTTCTCTAAGATAGTTTAAGTGTTCTGTTTTCTCTTTTGTTAATCAAGAGAGGTTTTTTTTTTAAATATTCATCCATTTCACTTAGATTGTCAGTTTTACTGATATATAATTAAGCAAAATAACTCCAAATAATTGCTTTCATTTCATCTTCATTGGTGGTACATTTACCTTTTTTTCATTTTTGATACTATTAATTTGCTTTTCTTCTTTCTTTTTTAAATCAAATTAAGCAATGATTTATCAATTTTGTCCTTTTTTCCATAGAATCATCTTCTAAATTTTTTATTAGTTTAATGGTTTTTTACTTTAAATCTTATTCATCTCTCCTTTGATTTTCAGAATTTCTATTTTTGTTGTTTAATTGGGGATTTTTAATTTGCTCTTTTTCTATTGTTTTAGTTACACACACAATTCATTGATCTGTTCTTTCTCTCTTTTATTGATGTACACATTTAGAGATACACATTTTCCCCAAGTACTGATTTGGCTTCATCCCACAAATTTTGGGAAATTGTCTCATTGTTGTCATTCCCTTTAATGAAATTATTAATTGTTTATGTGATTGGTCCTTTGACCCACTCATTTTTTTTTTGGTTAGGCAATAAGGTTGACTTGCCCAGGGTCACACAACTAGTAAGTATTATGTATCTGAGACCATATTTGAACTCAGGTCCTCCTGAATCCAGGGCCAGTGCTCTATCCACTGTGCCACCTAGCTGCCCCTGACTCACTCATTCTTTAGGATTAAATTATTTACTTTCCAATTAACTTTTAATATATACTTCCACAGACCTTTATTAAATGAAGTTTTTTTTAATTATGGTCTGAAAAGAGTTCATTTGATAGTTACGCTTTTATGCATTTGGTTGTGAGTTTTTATGCCTTAATTCATGGTAAATTATTTTGTGAAGGTGTCATGTGCAGTTGAGAAAAAGGTATACTCCTTTTTTCTCATTCAATTTTCTCCAGATGTCTATCATAGCTAACTTTTGTAAGATTCTATTTATCTTCTTTCTTTCTTTCTTTCTTTCTTTCTTTCTTTCTTTCTTTCTTTCCTCCTTCCTTCCTTCCTTCCTTCCTTCCTTCCTTTCTTTCTTTCTTTCAGCAAATTGATTTCTTTCTTATTCATTTTGTGGGTAAATTTATTTAGCTCTGAGAGGAGAAAATTGAGAGTCCCCACTAGTACAGTTTTGTGATCTATTTGCTTCTGTGATTCATTAACTTTTCCTTTAAGAATGTCCATGTTATGCTATTTGATGCATATATGTTTAATATTGGTATTGCTTCATTGTCTCTGGTTCCTTTTAGCAAGATGTAGTTTTCCTGTTTATCCTTTCTAATTAGGTCTATTTTTGCTTTTGTTTTGTCTGAGATAATGATTGCTATCCCTGCCTTTTTTTTTGCTTAAAGTGACATATAATAGATTCTGTTCCAGCCCTGTATTTTAGCTCTGGGTGTCTTTCTGTTTCAAGTGTGTTTCTTGTAAACAACATATTGTTGGATTCTGGTTTTAATTCATTCTAACATTGATTTATTAAAAAGTCTAGGAGTTGTGTAACAAATTGGGACCAAGAGTCCTCAGTAGCACAAGGACACTATTTGGCAGTTTTCTTGTACTCAGTGATGAAGAACCAATCAACTTATACAATATTGAGTAACATGGACACTTTCCCTTTTTGATTAGCAAGAGTGTTACAAATCTTGCAGTTATTTCAAAAATATCCGGGTACATTCTGTGGTTATCACAAAAAAACACAAGATACATGGAATATCTTGTGGTTAGCATCTACTATCCCAATTTCCAAGAATTATTTCAATATCTCAGTTTTCTCATAATCATATGATTTATAGCAAAGCAAAACCTATCTCAAAAAAATGGAAAGAACCAAAAAATAGAGTTAATTTTGGACTCCACAAGTCCCCTCTTTGATCCTTAAGGAACCTGTTCATCATGGGTCATTCATCCAGTACTATTTGAACCATCATCAGAATATTAAGAATCAATTTTGAACAGGCTTTGATACAATAATTAATACAACTACCTAACACGAAGCCAAAAACAATTGAGGCATAGGGTAGTAACAGCCCATTTGATTATGGTACTCAGTAGTCCTTATCCTTGTAACCAGGAGAATAGCCAAGAAAATCAGGAATTGGGGTTCCACCATGGGTATCTTCATTAGGCAACTGTGTTTCTGCTATAATCTGTTGGATTTTGTAGAGATGTGTTACAATCTCACCTGATCAATTAATATGGGACCAGCAGGAATGATTGTAGCACAGGCCTTTCCTTGTGAAATTGTAAGAAAGCCTAAGACCATAGAGTTTTTGCATAACCATCTGAGCTAAAGAATCTATCTCAATTTGAAGGGAGGTAATAGACTCACTTTTGGCCTGGGTCAACTTCTCAATCTCAAGGGAGAGATTTCTAGCTTCCTGTTCTAAGTCAGCAACGCCAAGATGTGGATATAGGCCAGAAGCATTTTTTTTCCCCTGGATTTTGTTCTAGTAAAGAGTTCACCAAGAAAACTCAGTAGACATAAACACCATGAACCCAAAGGCCAAAACAATACAATAATGATCGCCAGTATTAAACATCAATTTTTCTTGTAACCTGGTAACCAACCCTCAACATTCATCATGCAGAATATGAAACCCAGAGGTCTCATGCTGTCGTCTAATCCCCGGAAACACCTTCTTTAGCCATTCCATAATAGGACAGCTTTGTTCTCTGGACAGCTTTGAAAGGGTTCCTACTTGAAGATCTGCTTCTCTGGTTCTATGTCATTTGTGAAGATTTCTAGGTAATTTTGTTTAAATATGCTGGTAATAAGACTCAACGCAATTGAGTACAATTTTCCAAACTAGTCATCAAAAGGCTCAATTTAGGAGGTTGTACTAAATCAGCTCAAGCCTTATGGTTCTGATCCTATTAACAACAGAGCAATAAGAACATTATTAATGCAATTTTATATGTAAAATTCTTAATCCAATTTTGAGAACTTGTTACTAAAATATACCCAAGGTCTGTATATCCTATTAGAAACATTTGGAAACCAATTGTAAAACAGTCTGATCTTGTAGCAATTTCAAAGTTTAGCACTTCATTTAATCCCCCTCCCTTTGAGAATATTATCCCTATGTCACTGAAAGAATGAGATACTTTAAGATCCTAATCTTAGAAAAAACTATTAGCAAGTGGGTGGCAAAGTTAGGAACTCATTTATTTAGTTGCTTAGGATATGGACTCAACTACAAATTCAGATTGAAAACAGTAAGAGTTTTCATACTTGTATCCTATCATAGCAACTCATGTTTTAGTATTAATTTATTAATTAATAGACTTAGCATCACAGCAACAAAACTTTCATTATTTTCCTGCCCTGCTTTTAACAATTTGCCAAGAAAGAAAAAAGGAGGGACATAGTTATGATGATATCAGTACTGTCACTTAAAGACCGCAGATTGACCTGACATAAGCCGTAAGTCATAACAGGGTAAAAACTCTCTTAGCTCTGTTTGATTCCAGGCAAGAGTAATAATTAATAGCCAGTTATGTGTAAAGTCACACATTATCCATAGGGTATCAAAAACCAGGCTCAGGTAAGCAGGTAGGGAAATTTACTGTTCAGAAAGGAAATAGCACAGTTGGGGTCAAGGATCATTAGGATCCTGCCTTTGTCTATATAAGGTCATCCCTTAACTTTTCCCTGGCACAGACATCCACTCGTAGCAGTACTCAGACTGCACTCCCTTCGGACAGCACATGACGTTCCCCCTGAATGGTGGACTACTGACTTCATAACAATTCAGACAATTTGAAATCAAAACTTAGAACAATATCGAATTACAATACAAAAAAATTTTTGCCTCAAGTAGCAAAGATTCACTAATCATAACTTAGGACCAGGATATTATCACTCCTTTCGTGTTACAATAATAGTTAACAATGAGCACAGATGTAAGGACATTTCAATTATCTTTCATTTATAATTTAAGAATAATTAAATTCTGGAGTTTCATACAGATACAGTGAATACTAGTTCACACATACAGTGAATAGTTATATATTGAAGTTGCATTTATTTATTAATGGATACAATTTCATAATTTTTCAAATGATCTTAGATGAAACTCATTCTTTAAGTAAACATGTAAATTTCTCCATTTGTGCTGGTAGAGTTCCTCATTCCTCAAACTTCATTATTTCAGAATTTCACAATGTGTGGTCAGTAGGGCTGACCTTATGATCCAACCCAAGTAGAAAGTCCCAGGGAACCTTATAAACAAGGATAACTTAAGAGGACTTTGCTAATCTTTCTCCCAAGAGTAAGTTATAATTATTATTATTCGTTTTAGCACAAAATGTACCCCATTAAATATTTAACAGTTTTCAAACATTTTTATTACCTTCTTTTAACAGTCCAATTCCCAATCTAGCAGCATTCAGATTCAAAGAGAAGTTGCAGTATGCCTGCATTTCTGATACAATAGCACACCAAATCACACATTACAGGAAAATTTAGCAACACAATGTCATAATTCAGTCAAATGCATTTAGTACAAAATGCTAAAAGTGATCAAATGAATACTTTATCCTAATCATTCATTTCATCAATCCTGGCATCCCACACTAATCACATCAAACCCAGTATGTACAATTGTTAACATTTATACAGTGTTTACCACATGCTAGGCCTTTTCTGGTTCTTAAAGCTTAATTCAAAGAGTTTCAGAACCCACTTTCTATAGTGCTTAAAATGTTTAGTTTTTTTTTTTAATTCCTCAGTTGTTATTTGTACTTAGAAGTAGTAGGACTGAAGTTCTTTTTCCTTTATGAGACTCAAATCTGAATGGAGTCAATGCTCGTACAGAAAAGCACTCTTTAAGTGGCAGAACATTATCAAAGAAGTATTTTGTCCAATTTAATTTCTATAAGGTCTTGGTATTGCATTATCCACCTTCAGTACAAACCAGGTACTATGATGAGAACTTCACAACTATACGATCCTTTCAACAACCCTGAGAGCTGAGTGCAATTATTATTGACCCCTTGACAGAGTATAGAAACCAAGGTAAACAGAGGTGAGATAACTTATTCAAGGTTACACAGCTAATACATTTCTGAGATTAGATTTTAACACAGGTTTACTTGATCCATGCATTTTTCAGCATTGGGCTAAATAGCAAGTGTATTTTGTATTAAGTTCTGATTTACTACAATTTTCCTAATAGGAAAAAACATCTTACTGCATATTAGACCACATAATTTAGTTTTAAGACAAAATTCCCATCAAATTAAGTTTGGTTTTACAATCTTAAATGGTAATATTAGAGCCTCAATTTCCCCAAAGGCTATTTAATGTCAACATTTCATGTGTCAGGGCCCCTTTTCTTTTTTTTTCAGTTAATTCAAAATCATTCAATGAACCAAGTCATTTCTTTTTTGTTTTCTTTATCAAGCCCCTCCCAATGCTTTAAGGGGATGGATAAAGTGAACATCTTATCCTTTCCCCATGGCATATATTCTCTGCAGTTTTAATGCCCAGGAGCCTTGAGCTTCAATTTTTCATTCCCCTGCCTTCTTGGGAGGACCTGAGAGGTAAGATTCACTCTTTCAAGCACAGAGTGTTAGCATGTACACCCAAATAATTTTATGTTACAAATTTTTACTTCTAATAGTTCCCATTTGGTAAACTTTCTAACTTGAGAGGATATCACCTATCTGACATTTCTGACACGCATTTCTCTAAAAGTTTCTCAATCCTTCTTATCTCAATGGAATCAAAGGCCTTCCTCAAATCTCCCTCTCCAAAATCCTTTATTCACCTTATTTTTATTTTACTGAATTTTTCCTTTACAATTTAGCACATATATTTATTATACAACATCAATTAATTACAATACTTTTACCTTTTTGGTTTATCATGGGCTTACAAATGCATAGTTCATTCCAATTTCTTTAGATGACTATGTTTCCAGTTTACCTAAACAATTAAATTCTGTCATATCAGTCACAGAAGAAAATACAGTGGTAATATAAAACATTGTCTCAAATTAAATTTGACTTACTTTTCAAATTGCTCACTGATACTACTTTCAAACTAGCTTAAGTTCCTCTTTTCTTAAAAACATTCAAACTAAGGCAGCTGGGTGGCGCAGTAGATAGAGCTCTGGCCTTGGAGTCAGGAGGACTTGAGTTCAAATTCGGTGTCAGACACTTGAAACTACTAGCTGTGTGACCCTGGGCAAATCACTTAACCCCAATTGCCTCACCAAAAAGCAAAAATTAAAAAAAAAAATAGATAAAAATAAAAAATAAAAACATTCAAACCACAATGTGGAAATCTACAGTAGAGAATTTACATTTCAGTCACAAATTTCAATCGCTAGTTCATAATGCTATAAACTTCTACAGATTATGAACAAAGATTCCCTTCCTTCCTATCTGAGTCTCTCATCTGCCCTTCCAACTTGGCCGGAGTCAGAAAGGCCGAGAAAGAGACTTTCCTTTTTGAAGGCTTTGAAAGATCCTCAGAAAAATGCATTCTTTTTCCTTAGGCCCATCAGGTCACCTGAAGAAGTTACACAGACAATACAGTATGACAGACATGTAGGTGAACTTGCTGGTAAAGTTTTTCCTTCTTATCTCCCATTGAAAGTTTCATCAAAAGTCAGCACTCACAATTTTCTAAAAACAATCTCAAAACCTTTAATTTCACAAATACATGGGCCCTTAAAGGAGCAGAGGGTATCCCAGTAAGCCAATTGTTCAATGACCAATCTCAGTTTCTTTAATATGCAATCATCAAAGTGCCAAATTTAGGCAAGAATAATTTATCAACTGAATCACTTGCAGTTGCAGATGAAATTTCACACCATTTAATAGCATGTTTTGGGGGTTTTTTTTTGGTCATTCCTGGTGGAACTGGAGTTTCCTCTGGTCCCAAGATATAAGAAGTTTTTCCAGGGGGGAGACCTTTCATATTTCTTTCTGTGTGCTACTACCAGACCCCATTATTCTCTTAAGTGCCTTCCCTTGGCTTTATTCCAGTTAGGGATTCTCACACTAATATGGAGGTTTACCTTAGCTCAGAAAATTGAGATTGAGATCGAGGGTGGGGGGTCCAAGGTCTGGGGAAATCTTCCATGGAGAAGTCCCACAGTATGGTCATTTTTCTACACTATTTCTTCATTTGGAACTTTATATTAATGTTGGGCTCTGTTCCCTGTTGGGGGTGGGGAGGCACTCTCTCAGGCTTTAAGCTTTTTCTCACTGCTGTTTTCAGAACTAGTTTGGCAGTTTTCTGCGTTTACCAAGGTGGTGTGAACTGTGGAGAGATGTGGTCATTGCTGTCTTGATCTGCACTCTGGTTCTTACCCAGGAAGTGCCCCTAATCCCTTGGAATTTCAAATGATACTACTCCTCAGTGCCCCTGAACCCTTGGCGTGATCCCTTATCCCTTGGGGCAAGAAATGATACTGCCCACACTCACACTTGACTAAAAGTACTCCTCTCTGCTCTTGAACTATGACTCAGAAGTGAGTCTAGGCAATGGAATTGCCAAACAGCATCAGTTTCTATATCCAGGGATAGCCACAAGGTAACCTATAATCTCTTTCTGACAAGTTACCAAGTCTCTTTACTACATATGGCTTGAAAGCTCCCAAAGCTGCTGCTGCTTCTGTAACCACCATCTAGTCCCACCACTGGTATTTCACCCATGTGGGCTCCAGGCCAGCCCCCTCCCATCTTCCAGAGATCTCTCTTTCTTTCTTCATTTGATGTTTTGGACTGGAAGAATGTTTTACTCTGACCTTCTGTTGGCTCTGCCACTCCAGAATCTGATTTGAGGCATTATTTTAAAGTTGTTTTATGGGGAATGTTGGGAGAGCTTAGCTGAGTATGTATTCTACTCTGCCATCTTGGCTTCCCACTCCCCTAAAGTCTGTGGGATATAAATATAATGGACTAATACTATGCTATTGGAATGATGACTATGAGGAATTTTGAGAAATACCGGAAGCCATATGAACTGATTTAGAATTAAGAAAGTAATACCCAAAGTACAGCATATACAATGATTATAAAAATGTAAAAGAAGACAGCAAAAGTAGAAAAACAAAATAAACCAAAAAAAAAACCTCAGATCAAATATAATGGACGATGTCAATTCCAAGTGATTAAAGTTGAAGTAAATTTCTTCTTAAATAGAATCAAAAAGTATCCATCTGAAACCAAGAGCCAACAAGGAAACAATCAAATTTAAACTCCTTGAGTACAGGTACAGTTTTGTTTTCTCTTTGTATTCTTACTGACTAATACAGTCCCTGGAACCTGTTAGCTATTTAATAAATGTTTGATTGAATGCAGTTAGAACATTCCAGCTAAAAAATTAGGACTTTAAAAATGATGCCCAGTTTTAATAATATTCTTTTACATATTATTAGAAATTCTAGTACTTGCAATAAGACACAAAAATCTTATTACAGGGATTAGCATTGGAATGTGAGAGGTCAAAATATCATTATGCGTAGATAACATGAGAGTATTTCTAGAAAACACAGCTGTTTCAACCAGAGAATTAATTAAGACAAAAGATAAGGTCAGCAAGGCCTCCAGATAAAAGATAAACCCAGAAAAAATATTCATAGTCATATATTCTGGCAATAAAGAACAAGAAAATATCATTTAAAAGAAATCTCATTGATATGAATGAAAATGATTACATATTTGGCAATTAACTTACAAAGATAGACTCATGATCTTTAAAAGGACAACTATGCAGCTAGAATGTTAGAACTAAAAGAAGACTTCCAATAACTGGAAGAACATCTAATGTTCATGGATAAATCACATTAATATAGTAAAAATGGTGAAAATTATAAATTTAATATTCATGTTTAAGTTTAAATACCAATGTATTTCTTTATAGAGCCAGATGAAATTATAATGATGTTTATCCAGTCAATAAACATATATTAAGCACTCTGTGCCAAGTACTGTGCTAAATGCTTGGAATACAAGAGGCAAAAGAGTACTGTCTTCAAGGAGCTCACAATCTAATTGAGGGGTGGCAACAAGCAAACAAATATATGCAAACAAGTTATTTACAGGATAAATTGGAAATAATTAGGAGAGGGAAAACATTAAAATGTTTTTAATTATTTATATTGATATTTTCTGTTTCTTACCTCACTATAGTTATCCCAATTATCTATCCCAGAGAGCTATCCTATATGACAAAAAATATTTTTACAAAGGAAAAAAATCAGCACAAATGATCAATATATTTTAAAAAAAACCCAAAACCATGTGTAATGTTTACATCTCCCATTTCCATGAAGCAGTAGGTTGAGAATGTCTGCTCATATATCTTCGTTTGAGTTCTGCTTAATCTTTATAATTTTGTTACATTTACTTTTTTTTGGCGTATAGCTGTTTTTTCCATTTACATTGTTGTAGTCACTGTGTATATTGTTTTTCTTGGCTCTGCTTACTTCACCCAACATCAGTTCATATAGATCTTTCCATGCTTCTCTGTACTTATCATACACATCATTGCTTACAGCACAGTAATATTCCATTACATTCACGTACCACAATTTGTTTAGCCATTGTCCAGTTGACGTGCATTCACTTTGTTTTAAATTTTGAGCTATCACAAAAAGTGCTACTATAAATATTTTAAAGTATGTGTGGACATTATTTTTATTGATGGCTTTCTTGGGGTAAAAGCCCAGTAACGGAGTCTTTGGTTCATAGGGCATGGTTATTTTAGTTACTTTATTTGCATAACTACAAATTGCTTTCCAAAATACTCGTGCCATTTCACAGCTCCACCAACAACGTATTAGTGCGCCTATAGAAAGACACTAGAATTAAGAGGGGGTGGGAAAAGCTTGCTGTAGAAAATGAGATTTTATTTGAAAGGAAGCCAGGGTGGCCAATCAGTAAAAATGAGGAAGGCGAGCATTCCAGGTATAGAGGACAGACAGAGAAATGCCCAGAATCAATAAAAGGAGTGAGGATCTTGCTCATGGAATAGTGAAGAAACCATTATCATTAGATAGAAGAGTATGTGGTGGAGAGTAAGGTGTAAGAAGACTGGAAAGGTAGGAAGGAACTGGGTTATAAAGGACTTTGGACACCAAAAAGAGCATTGTGTATTTGATCATGGAGGTGATAGAGAGCCAGTGGAGTGTAATGAGTAGAGGAATGACATAGTAGAACCTACACTTTAGGACAATTACTTTAGTGGCTATGGAAGATCGATTGGAGTAGTGAGAGACTTGGGACAGGCAGACACGCCAGCAGGCTATTGCAATAGTACAGGCATGGAGTGATGACAGATTATACCAGGGTGATGGCAGTGTTAGAGAAGGGAAGGGGTATATTTAAGAGATGTAGCCAAGGTAAAATCCATCAGCCTTGGCAATAGATTGCACATAGAAGGTGAGAGGTATTGAGGAGTTGAAGATGATATCTAACTTGTGAGCCTGAGGAATTTGAATGATGGTGTAGTAGAGAAGGTGGGGAGGGGAAGATTTAAGGGAAAATATAATGAGTTCAATTTTGGACATGTTGAGTTTAAGATCTGGACATCCAATTCAAGATATCTCAGAGGCAATTGGAAATGTGAGACTGGAAGTCAACTGAGAGATTAGGGAAGGATGGGTGGATTTGAGAATCTTTGGTATAGAGATTATAATAATGAGATTGTCAAATGAATTAGTATAGAGGGAGAAGAAAAGAGGGCCTGGGACAGAATTTTGAGAAACACCTATGATTAGAGAGTGTGATTTGGGTGAGGATAAAGGAAAGAAGACTGGAAAGGAGTGTTCAGATAGGTAGGCGGAAAACCAAGAAAGAGTGATGTCCCAAAATTCTGGAGAGAAGAGAGCATGAAGGAGGACAGGGTGATTAACAGTGTCAAATGCTGCAAACAGAAGAGTCAGAATGAAGACTGAGAAAAAGCCAATGGATTTGGAAATTAATAAATCTTTGGTAAGAGGGAAAGAAATAAGCATTTATATAGTGTCTACAATGTGCCAGGCACTGTATTAAATGCTTCACAAATATTATCTCATTTAATTCTCACAACAATCCTGGAATGTTGGTGCTGCTGTTATTCCCATTTTGCAGTTGAGAAAACTGAGGCAGACAGAGATTAAGTGACTTGCCCGAAGTCACAGATAGTAAGTGTCTGAGGCAAGATTTGAATTCAGATCTTCCTGACTCCAGGTCCAACATTCTGTATGCTGTGCCACTTAATTGCCTCAACTTTTGAAGAAAGGAGCAGTTTTGGTGAAATGATATGGTCAGAAGCCAAATTATAAGTGGCTAAGAAGAGAGTGAGAGGAACGAAGGTGGGGGCATCTATTATAGATGGTCTTTTCAAGGAGTTTAGCCACAAATGGCAAAAGACAGGACGATAGAAAGTAGGAACAGGAGGATCGAGTGAGGACTTTCTGAGGATGAGGGAGACATGGACATGTTTATAGACCATAAGGAAGGAGCCAGTAGATGAAGAAAGTTTGAAAATAAGTGGTCGAGTGGGGACGGCAGAGGGGGCAGGGTGTTGGATGAGGCAGATGAAATGGGATAACTTAATGAGGTCAGAAGGGTTAGCCATGGTAACAAGTTAGGCCACCTCATCATGGGAGACAGGAGAGGTGAAAGAGGAGATAGTGTTTTAAAAAACAGAACATCTGAGTGATAGGAGAGGGGGAAGAGGGAAGAAAAATGAGCTCATAGCAGATGACCTCAAATTTTTCTGTAAAATATGAAACAAGATTTTCAGCTGGGCGAGGGGGAGGGAGCCATGAGAGGTGTTAAGAAGGAGGAAAAGTTTTGGAAGAATTTCTGTGGAGAGTGGGATAATAAGTTGATAAGGGAGGTGTAGTAGGGTCGTCTAGTAGCAGTGAGAGCCCAGTTGAGGCTATGTAATGTTTATTTATAGAGCATCCAATCATAATGGTTGCATGATTTTCTCCACCTTCCTTAAGCAGCATGTGTGTAGGAGCAAAGGTGACTAATGATGACAGTAATCCAAGGCTGAGGCTGAGCAGGATGCAATTCGCAATATGTAAGAGGGTTAGAGATTCAAGAGAAGAGGATAGCATAGAGTTGAATTGGTTCACCAACGGGTCAAAATGGGGAAAGAGGAGAGAGTGACTAGTGCAGGGGAAATGGCCTAGGCGTGTAATGGTTAAAGGGAATGGAGGTCACAGTGTGGATTAAAAGTAGGATTTGATAACGGAAGACTGAGGGAAAGGTAGAAAGACAATAGTGTAGTCAGATAAGGGAACTTGGAATTCTTGAATATGAAGGTGGTATATTTGTAGGTGATGGCACAATCAAGAGTATGACCATCTTTTGTGTGGCTAAGGTGGGTAGAGGAGTGGGCCATGGCAAGTGAGTGCACTGAGTAACCAAGTAATTAGGTTTGGTTAGTTTGAAAGAGTCAATATTTATATTGAAGTCTCCTAATATGAAGGCAGGAGTTGGGAAGGAGAGAAAAAGTGTGTGTGTGTGTGTGTGTGTGTGTGTGTGTGTATATATATATATATATGTATATATATATATATATACCAGAATATACCAAAAATAAAACAAAAAATAAAAATGATGAAGTTGTATATATTCCTCTATAATTCAAAATATGTTACAAAATGGTTATCACCAAAACCATCTAATAGTGTGCAGAAAATGAGAAACAGGTCAAACAGAACAGAACAAAACAATTATACAGAAGAAAATTAATATTTGATAAGCCCACAGAAAACAAAAACTAAAGAAAGGATCTGCTTTTTTAACAAATGTGCTCAAGAATACTATTTGACAATATAGCAGGAAATTGATATGGGCACCATAATTAATTCCAGATAGGTCATAGATTTATATATTTGAAATTTATAAAAAAAAGTTTGAAGAAAATAAATAATATGTTTATCTCAATTTTAGAGGTGAAATCAGTTTTTATATATTAGGCATGTATAAAAAATTGGGGGGACAAGATTAAAAGTCCCTAAAACATATTAAAAATAATAAACTTCTATACAAAGAAAATATATAATCAAAAGAAAAAATAAAAATATATTTATGACAAATATAAATGTAAATGAATGAATGAATGAAATCTAACATAAAGAACTCTTGAAAATAGATTAAAAACTATACCACATCACTTGTGGAACTGGATTATGGAAGTCTATAAATAAGCAGTTTTCAAAAGAGAAAACACAAGTCTCAAATAATCACTTGGTAAAATAACTTAACAGCAGTAATAATCATTTAAAATGCAAATTAAAGCCACTTTGAAATACCACTTTACACTTATCAAATTGGCACCAAAAATAAGAGAGCAATGAAGCTGTGCTGGGAGGACTGTGAAGAAATAAGTAAATATTCATGAAGGGTATAATTTCAAATGGGTAAAATATTCTTGGCAAGCCATATGGCAGGACCTTGCAAGAGCTATAAGAATAGCCATACTTTTTGACCCAATAATTCCAGTGTTGAGGATATACCTTGAAGATGTTGACAAAAACAGAGAGATTGGTTAAAAGAACAGTTTCAAATACAAAGAAAAAAAAAGTTGGATAAACAAATTCTCAGCAAAAATGAATAGTTAAATCATGGCATATGAATTCTTGGAATTCAATACCACAATTAAGATAGAGGTGTATGAGAAACAAATCTGGAAAGACCTGCCTTGACATAAGGTAAGACCCTTCAGAAATAAATGAATGAATGAATAAACAAACAAATAAAGCAGAACTGAGTACACATTATGATAATATTAAAGTGAATAACACAGTCATCTTCAAACTCAACATATCCAATACAGAACTCATTAACTTTCTCCCAAACCCTCCCTACTTCTGAATTTCCCAATAACTGACAAGGTCATCACCATCATCCCATTCACCTAGGCTCCCAGCCTCTTTTTCATCTCTTCACTATCTCTTGCCCCACCCCCTGCATCCAATCTGTTGCTAAAGCTTATCAATTTTACCTTCATAACACCTCTTATATGTGCCCCCTTCTTTCTTCTGACACAGCCACCACTCTGATGCAGGCCCTTGTCACCTTACTCCTGGACTATTGCAAGTTTATCTCCTTGCCTCAAGTCTTCCCACTCCAATCCATCTTCCACTAAGCTGTCAAACTGAGCTTCCTAAATCACAATTTCAACCATGTCACAACACATATCCTTTTCCTCCATTAAATCAACTCCAGTGAGTCTCTGTTGACACCAAGATCTAATCTAAATATTCTATTTGGCTTTTAAAGCCCTCCATAACCTGTCCCCTTTCTACCATTACAATATGCTTACACCTTTCTCACCTCCACACCTGATACACTCCCTCCTAATCTCCACTTCCTGGCTTTCCTGGCTTCCTCCAAATCCCAGCTAAAATTCCACCTTCTCTAAGAAGCCATTCTCAATCTTCCTTAATGGTAGTGCCTTGCCTCTGTTGATTATCTCAAATTCATCCTGTCTCTCTCTTGTCTGTACATAGTTAGTTTGCATATTCTGCCCCTTATTTGATTGTGAGCTTCTTGAGAACAGAAAGTGCTTTGCCTTTTTTTTTCATATTCTCAGCACTTAGCACAGTGCCTGGCATATCGGAGACATATAATAAGTGCTTGTAATATCACTGCAGTGAACTAAAAAATTTTGGAATAGAGATTTCAAAGCATTCATGGAAAATAGGTAAGTCCAATGGCCTAAATCAGGGAAAGTCAGTCCAAGAGACAATGAAGGAATACTATCTAGTCCACTAAAAGCTGGTGATAACTGCTAAAAACCAAAAACCAAAACAAGACTTTATTTATATGTTTCCTTTTTTAGTTGTTTAGAGGACAAAGGACAGATTCAAATAGGTGGGGACCACTACTTGCATGCTTAGCCAATGATAAATTGAGAGGGAAAAGGGACATATCTACTCAAATCTTGATTTGCTAATGTTTGGACTAGTGATCAGAGCCCTAGCTATTGTGGCTACCAGTGTGCTGGTATCCAAGGGTACTTTCTCTCCAAAGGAACACATACCAATAACTGAAGGATACCAGACACTTCAGGCTCTGTCACCAGCCTGTGCCAAATAGGGCATGATTTTCTCTCAAAGTCTCATGACTATGGTATGTTTCTGGTGCCTATTCCCCATCCCCTCATCAAAACTACTGAGACTATGCAGAAAGCACTTCTGGATATGAAGTTCACTCCTTTCATGGTCCAATAGAACCTGAGGTTGGACTATTGTCTATGATACCACCAGATCTGCTTCCATGCCTATTCCAGATGACAGAATTTCCAGCTAAATTTCTACTAGGGAGGAAGGAGGGAGTGGGGAATGGGAAAGCAGGTTGTCAAGGAATAGAAACTCACAGTAATTGAGGAGATAGAAGACATGGTTTGCCTTTGTTGAGTTCCCAAGTCATGAGGCTGGAAAAGTACATTTTAGACTACAGAAAGAAGGTCAGATGTGATTGTTTAAACACTGGCATTCATCACTGAAGGTACCAGAGAAAGAAGAGGAAGGAGGCTTAAGTATAAGAAAGGCAAACGATCTACTTTTTTTTTTATTTTAGGAGGGAAAGAAGTTATAGTACTTAGACTGTAGACCAATGATTTTAACTTTTATCCTTGGCAAAATTCTAAAACACATTATTACATAGAAGAGTTGTGCATATTAAGAAAAGGAATTGGTGATCATTAAAAGCCAGCAGAACTTCATTAAGAAAAGGCAGCATACCAGTTTACTTTTATCCTTTTTTGACAAGGTACCAAGATGGAAGTCTAAGAAAGGAGTCAAAAATTACTTTCTCATGAGAAAGAGAGAACTAGAATGGTGAATAGGGGGATTGTATTCCTACAAAATAGGGTTACTCCTAGGATTCTAAGAGTTGTATCTTAGTGGTCATAAGCCTTCTTTGGGAACCTAGACCTGCCCATGTGAAAGCCAGATGGAGTGATTGAGCAAGCCCAGAGGAAGAGGAGATATCCTTGCACCCAGTGTGAGAGGTATGAGGTCCCACAGTTTGGGTGACCCAGTACCCAACCATAACACATTCTTTGAGGGGAGAGAAATTGTATATAATTAAGTATATTCAGAATCAATAAAAAATAAATTCAAGGTTATTTAGGAGGGCAGGTTGTAAGCAGTGGAGATCAAAGAAGGCCTCATGGAGAATGCTGTGTTTGACTTGAATTTTGAAAGAAAAGAAGGATTCTATGAGGTGACAATGATACAGAGAACAGTACAGGCATGTGGGATGATCAGTGAAAAGACATAGAGTTAGGGATGGAGTGCTCTGTGTAAGGAACAACAAGAAGGCCAATATGACTAAACCACAAAGTATAGGAAGGGGAGTAATGTAGAATGAGGTTAGAAAGATTGGAACTATGTTTTGTAAGACTCATATCATTATTTATGGACCCGGCCAAAGGAACACGTGATTTTTCTTATATCATGTTGACTGAATTTATTCTGTCTTAATCCCCTGCTCATGGTAAAATCTGGTCTGGATGATGTTATATAAGCTGGTCCCTGACTAGAAATACAATATAAAATCACAAAATAGAGCAGCCAATAGGAACTGGCTTGCCTTGTGCTCTTTGCCAATTAATCTCTTCACAGTTGTGATTCATTTATGAATGCCTTTTTTTTAAGGTTAACAAATCCTGAGTGTGTATGTGTGCGTGAGTATACACACATAAATATATATGTAGTATATCTGTGTGTGTATACATGCATGTGTATATATACACATATATAAAATATGTATATATACTTGCATACATACATAAAATAGACATGTGCATATATAAAACATGTGAATATATACATTTATACATACAAAAATATAACATTGGATATGTACATATACATTTTATGTGTATGTGTGTATTTATATGTGTATATATGCATGCATGTATATATACATGGACAACTAGGTGGTGCAGTAGATAGAGTGCCAGGTCTGGAGTCAGGAAGACTCGTCTTCCTGCATTCGAATCTGGCCTCAGACATACCTATGTGACCCTAAGCAAGTCATTTAACCCTCTTTGCCTTACTTTCTCCATCTGTAAAATGAGTTGGAGAAGGAAATGACAAACCATTCTAGTATCTGTGCCAAGAAAACCCCACACGGGTAATGAAGAGTTAGATATAATTGCAAATGACTAAACAACAAAAATATACATACATATACATACATATATAAAATATATCTGTGTATATACATGTATAAAATAGATATACATGTCTATAAATATATAAATATGTGAATGCATTTATGCGTACACAAATATAAAACATGTGCACGTATACACATGTATATATGTGTTGATATACATGTATAAATGCATTAAATATACATATATATGTACATATGTACATTTCTTCTGACTATACTTTTGAATTGATACTAATACTGTGCATCATCTGAGGTTTTATAGGCAGTAATTAAGTTAAGGCTTATTCTCATTTTCTATCACCTTTGGCTACAATTGTTGACTTGTGACTTTTTACCTAAATAGCACCACATAATAAACTCCAAATGACTGCAATTTGCCATTGGCAGACTAATTTCCTGTTTGCTCTAATAATTTAAGTTTTCCATGATTACTTCACCTGTCCCCCCACCCTGCAGTGTGATGTTGACATTGGGACAATCTCAGCATGTACCTATCTCAGACTCAGCAAGTTCCACCAATATAATATGTCAGACTCTATCCTCCATTTCTCTGTTGATACCAGACCACAGTGGCCTCTCTCTCCTTTGGACTGAACTGGTAGTTAATCATATAATGTCATGAGCAGACGTATAACGATCAATTGTGGTATGTGGGGCCAAGAGAGCTAAATGTTCCCTCAAACCAAATTTGTAATTCAAATGATGCAAGAAGTAATTAAGACAAATTTACTTGCAATGGAGTGGGGGGGACTCCAATCTCAAGCAGAGAGACCTTGGGACCACACTGTACTTCTATTGAAGGGGATGAAATTGAAGTGAATGGAAAATCAAAGAGAATAACTGGCCCTCTCAAGTAAAAATCATTATTTTAAATCACCTTAGCAAGAGCCGTTTTCACTCAAGCCATTAAATTGTTAAAACTGGGTGATGGATTAACACGTATTTAGCATTTGTTAATGCTTAATGACTGAGAGCAAGAAGTGTTTGTAGATTGAGAGTTGGCCTCAGAGTCAAAAAGACCTGCGTTCAAGTCTCACATCCAACACATTCTCGTTATGTGGCGCTGGACCAGTCTTTCAACCTCTGATTGTCCCAGACAACTCTCTAAGATAATGTTACCGCACAGATAACGATCTGCTTCGGCCAAGGCATTTCCTCATTGAAAGCTACCTACACAAATGAAAGCAAAAGTTGGATGGTTTTTAAAAGGATGTTCATTAAATTAGGACAAATAGGGTCTAATTTTGGTGACACTTAGAATTTAGTAGTTTCCATAATTTCATGCTCTTTAAAATAAGAAAACTCCATCAGAATAATCTATATTATCTAAGTCACAAGAGACAGAGGTGAGTAGGAATAAAACAAGCTGTTCTGATCATGGATGGAGGTTGGGATGATGAGAAGTATATTGGTAAATTCTGCTCAGAGATGGGGAGTTTTCGAAAGCTCCACAACACAGATTAGAGGCAGGGAGGGGTAGGAAATTTCCATTTTAGAGACGTCAAGGATGGAAGAAAAGGCAAGTTCCCCTTTACAGATGGGGATGAAAGGAAATTTCATTTTACAGATAAGACTATGAGGGAGAGGAGTTCTATTTTAAACATGAGAGAAGTAGGTTAAGGAAATTTTGGTTTTCTAGATGAGAAAAAAGCTCCTAAGCCATTCCATCTTATAGGTAAAGGGCAGGAATGATCAGAATCATTCTATTACTCAGTAATGGTCAGGGGCACATACAAGGGAAAGGAGAGAGAAAGCATTCAGCTTAACCCTACCCTACCCACACAAGAAAAAAGTCTTCTCTTTCTCTCGTGAATTCATTCAGTTCCACTCAGTGACTTAATTGAGTGCTGCCTCACATTGTTATTTATCTTTTTATCATTCATCCCCAACCAGATTGTACATTCCTCAGGGACATAGTTGAAGTCACATGCATCTATCTAGAGTTCCTGCACAGCACACACACACACACACACACACACACACACACACACACACACACACACACTAGAGCAGTGCTTACACATAGGTGATTGTGAGTTAAAGCTTTTCTTTTCTTTTTTTCTTTTTTTGGTTTTGTTTTGCTTGAGGCAATTGGGGTTAAGTGACTTGCCCAGGGTCACACAGCTAATGAGTGCTATGTGTCTGAGGCCACATTTGAACTCAGGTCCTCCTGACTCCAGGGCCAGTGCTCTATCCAGTGCGCCACCTAGCTGCCCCAGAAGTAAAGCTTTTCTACATAAGATCATGGTTCTATAATTTGAGTCCATACTTGAAGTCAGGAGCACTGGGCTCAAATTTGGCCTCAGACACTTATTTACTGAGTGACTCTGGGCAAGTCGCATAACCTTCATCTGACTCAATTTCTTCACCAATAAAATGGAGCTCATAATATCACTTTCCTCACAGGGTTGTTGTGAGAATCAAATGAGATAATAGTTGTAAAAATGCTTAACACAATTCCTGACATAGAATAAGTGCTTAGAAAATTCCTATATCTCATCCCTACTCCCCTTTCCCTTCATTTTAGAAATGCAGAAAATGAGAAATAAAGAAGCAAAATTTTCTGCCTTGAATCACACAGCTAAGAAGTATCTGAACCCACATATTTCTGACTCAGACTAGGTGCCTTAGCCATTACATCCCACTGCCTCTCCATGTATCTCCACAAAAAGATTCTCCCCCCCACACACAAACCCTAACAAAATTAATCATGCAACAAAAAATAACAAACAAAAGTTGACTTGTGCTACACTTGGATGGTAGTGTGTCCTGTATAAAGACAATAAAAGGAAACTTAGTTTTGTATTTTTTTGGTATTCCTGCTTGAAGTGGTTTCCTTTCTTTATGTGTAGTTACATTCAGTCTAAGAAAACATGCCAACAAAACAAAGCTTAAGGAAAATAGATTTCTTTAAGAAGACAAGTGAAAGATGTATATATATATGCATTATATACGTGTGTATGAGTATATGTATATTGTGTATGTATGTATGCATCTATATATGTGTGTATGTATGTGTGTGCACATGTATTTTCCAGGCCTCACAAGCTTTGTCAGAGCCAGAGAATCTTTGCCCTGCATCTGAATGCTTCTCATCACTGGCTAATGTATGTCTTGGCAGTGTTTGCTAATACTTGGCAAAACATCTGCCAGAAGCTTAGGAGTCTAGTTCTTAGTTGGGAGCATACATTTGAATTCTGGAGGGAGCTGTACTAACTGTGTCTCACCAGTAGGTGTTCATTTTTACCGAAAGGCTACCATTTGTTCTTTCATTATATTTTGATAATGCTATGCATCTTCCAACTCATTGACCACAATCCTCCTTCCATAAGAAGAGCTCATAAAAAATTCATACCTTCTCATCGTTTGTAATACTTGCCTCTGAACTTTATGGAAATACATTCCCCATTATAGACCTACTCAACTTGTTGGAAGCATTCTTTTGTTTCTTCTGACATTTAAAAAATTCTAGTGTGGCCTCTGCAGTTTCTGTTATCCCTTAGACTTATTGAATGAATGAATGAATGAATGACCTCCTTTTGCAATCACACATGCCTATTCTAATCATTTTATGTCACTTTTTTTTTCTTGTAAACCATCAAATTTAATATGTGGCAGCCTATTTTACCCCACTATATGTCTCTCAATTGCCCTTTAGTTCCTCCAAAGTGTTATTCTTTGGAGTTTATGCTCATAGTCCTATATTTAGAGCAGGAAGAAAACTTAAGCCATCCCTCCATTATAGGCAGAAACTATGACTCAGAAGATATTTTTTTCCCAAGTCACACAGGCAGTTGTATCAAAGCTTTGACTTTCATATCCTAACTATCTATCCCCAAAGATCTTGCCAACTGTCTACCACCATTGCCCTGGTTTTCCCCATTTGGTCTAGCACCTTCTGCCCTGGTTCTCCAGAATTCATCCTCCCCATCCCCAAATGTCATCATGGTGAAGTTAATACATACATCTTTTGTTGTTGTTGAGTCATTTAAGTTGTGTCTGACTCTTCATGACCCCATTTGGGTTTGTTTGGTTTTTTTTGGCAGAAATAATGGAGCAGTTTTCAATTTCCTTTTCCAGCTCATTTTGCAGATGAGGAAACTGAGACAAAAAAGGGTTAAATAACTCGCTCAGGGTAACACAGCTAGTGAGTATCTGAAGCCAGATTTGAATCACAAAGAGGAGTCTTCTTGGCTCTAGGCCCTGCACTCTATCCACTGTGCCACCTAGCTGCCTCGACATGTATCTTTAGACTGAGTACAAATTTACTTAGTCCGCTATATCTAACTGCCTTGAGATCCCAGACTAAACCAAAATTTGTCTTCACATCACTTTGAGGAAGACTTCTGCCCTTCACAGCAGAATTTTAATAAAAATATCTACAGGGTCATTTCTTTGGGAAAGGCATGTCACCATTCCTATGACTTCCCAGACCGAAACTCTCTTCCCTGACCACTCTCCTATATGTCCCTGGACTGGATTATAAACTCCCTGAGGGTAGGAACTCTTTTACTTTTTGTAAGAAGACTATAAGGGTTAATATTTGTATATCACTTTAAAGTGTGCAAAACATTTTACAAATATCTCACTGATCTTCACAAATAAATGCATGGGGGGGTGCAGTTCTCAATAAGTAGAATAAAACCAGTGGTTTTGAGCAACAACTTCTAGAAAATTTACCCGTGATATGACTGAGAACCTATCCTCAATGACTCTGTGTTTCCCATACGCCCTGGGGTTCAAGCCTGAACCTCTGCATAAAACTCCTCATTGATGAAGAAAATTATTACTTGAGGATCTTGGCCTTCATGACAGGTAGAGTTGGGTAGTTTATCTGCTGGTTTTTGGCTCCATAAGAGGATAGAAGTCCTTGGATGGAGAAAAGGACTCTGGGAAGAAACCAACAGAGAGAGGAACTGGTGCTTCAGACATCTTCCTATTTCCATCTTGTTACACTAGACACTTTCCCCTTGGATGATGTCACAAATTCTCTGTCTCTGTCTCTGTGCCTCTGTCTCTATCTCTGCCTCTCTGACTCTGTTTCTCTGTCTCTCTGCCTCTGTCTGTCTCTCTCTATCTCTCACACACATAGAGACACACAATCACACACGTACTTATCTCTCTCTGGATGGGACACTACGTTTGGAGTCATAATGATGTGGGTTCAAATCCTACCAAAGAAACATGAGTCACATGATTCTAGGTAAGTCACTTAACCTCTTGGTGTCTCATTTTTATTTTGAGGTAGAGGTCCTGGGTTCCAGTCTTATCTCTGTTACTATCTGTGTGACTATGGACAAGTGACTCAATTTCAGTGGGCTTCATTTTCCCTATTTATAATATAAAGAAGTTGGGGTGATGAGCTCTGAGTTCAATTCTAGCACTAAAACTATGATTGTTTCTAATATAATTTCTTTCTACTCTAGGAATTTCATTCTCTTGACTCTAAGGGACTACCTTGGTTTCTTCGTACACAGTGAATAGTATAACCATTTTTTATAGCCTAAAGGTTGCAGTATTAATATAAAGACAACAGCATAGATTCCTGTGGATTTTTTTCAATATCAGTTTTATTTCCTTTCTTTGAAAGGTGAAGTTTCCTTTCTCTTAACAAAATTAATGAATTGAAACCTCTCTCTCTCTCTTTCTCTCTCTCTCTCTCTCTCTCTCTCTGTCTTCTCTCATATAATACACTTCTGCTACTTACTGTGAAAGTAATTAAATAAGCCAAGAGATATAATTCAGTGAACAGTTTATCTCTTCTACAAATGCTTTCGGCCTTACTAGGAAAGAATTACTGGGAAAACTTTCTTATTTAACTGTGTCACATTGCTTCTGGTAACATTTCCAGTCTGCCATACAATCCATGATAATGGCTAATTTACATTACCCTTTTTTCATGCCAGTGGTAATGTTAAGTCCATCTTTTAAATGTCATTGTTATAGCATCCCTCCCTTCCATGGGCCTATCAGGCAGCATGATGCAGTGGACAGTGTCACAAATGAATGGAAAAGTATTTATTAATAAATGCTTTGTAAGTGCCAAATACTCTGGTAAACACTGCGATACACATACAAAAACAGAGACAATCCTTGCCATCAATGAGATTACATCGTAATGTGAAAGAACATGGAAAAAGGGTGGTGGTCAGAGGGGGAAAGTTACAGGGATGGTGAGTGGAATGACAGTAGTTAGGGAGAAGAATGGTAGGGATAAAGATAGTTGATTTGATTATGAATACATAACTGGAAAAGAAGGGGAAGAAAGAAAATGGAGCAGCCAGGAGGCTGGAAAGATGACCAGAAGTGAAGTGGAGCATGGATGGAGCTGGTCCCAGATGTAGTGGGTAACCAAGGCAACTCCCAATTAGCAGTCACTCACTAGGGTGGGAGTTCCTTGCATGAACATGGAATGGGGAAATCTTGGTTTGAATCTTGGCTCTGCCACTTACCAGCTTCATGACTTTAAACAAATAGCAACTTAGAATGACAGACTCTTAGATCTAGAGCTGATAAGAACTTTAGAGAATATCTAGTTAAACATTATCATTTTACAGATGATGAAACTGAAAACCAAGGAGGTTAAATAACTCACAAGTCGTCACATATGTAGTAAACATTAGAGGCAGTATTTGAACACAGATCTTCTGAACCTCTATAAATATTTCTCCTCTTTTATAAAATGGTGATCATCAAACTTGTGTAACATACTTAACAGCACTGTTGTAAGACTCAGATGAAACAATATGTATAAGTGTTATATAGCATGCTATTATGAAAATTCGGAACTGGAACCCAGGAAGTCACTTTTCTCTAACAATCAGCAATATTATTCCATATACCTGATGGATTATTCTAAAGTATATCTACAAAAATCCTCACATTCACATTCAAATTCTTTTCTTTCACAGATCTGGGAGATGTTTTGTGTAATTTTAACACAAAAGATATCAGAAAATTCTGTCTATTGAGAAAATAGTGGAATATAGTTGGGTACACATTTTCACAGTTCCACACCATAATCCTAGTCTTTGAAACCTATTTTCTCTAAGCTTTCTCTAAGCTTTGTCTCTTAGAATAAAGCATCATCCTCAGAGCTCTATAAAGGTGGGAATCCTCTATAACTTACATTGTTTTTTTATTATTATTATGAGAATTTAGGTTTCTGTAGCCATTGAACCTGGAGCACAAAATATATGACAGCAAGTTTTTAAGCTGTTCAAAGTGCTTAGGTTCAACTGCCTTATTGGAACAGTCTCTCTCCTTTAATATTTATTTCTTCTCAGATTCCCTTTAATAATATTTAAGAGAAACCTAATCATTTTGTATTCTCTAGTAATAACTTGAAGAAGTCATAAATAGTGAAAATACATAATACATGTTTGTTGAATGGAACTGAATATATCCTTGCAAAAAGAATATGTCTTTTTTATATTAGTGCCTCTCACAGAAGATTGGGACAGGCAGATAAGCAGGGATTGGGTCCAATTTGGCTAGAATTTGGAGTATGTAGGGGTATCATGGCTGGAAAAGTAGGGTGATCCCAGAGAGTAGAGGATCTTACATATCAGGCTAAGAAGTTTGAGCTTTATTCAGTAAGGAATAGGTTAGATTCTAAAAAGTTCTGATCCACAGAACAATATTACTCCATTCATTCATTCATTCATTCATACATTCAAAAACATTTACTGATAGTTATGTGCTCAGGAATATGTTAGGTGCTATGGCTGATTGAAAGGAGAGCATGACATGTTCTCTGCTCTCAAGTAATTTGTACTATAGGTGGGAAAATGGCCTAAGCAAGCAAAACACTTGAAAAATATACTTCAATGGATCTCTGATTTTATTAGTGTGAATATTCCTTTCCTCAATGTAGATCATGGCCCACATAGTTCTTCTCATTATAGATAATTTGGATCTTGCGTGTGCCTGTGCAACCCTTAGATTATCCCACTGGCATCCTTTGTCCTCATTATGTGACCAGCTCACCTCTTTCTATTCAGATATTTCTCTGATGAAGTGGCCCTTTACCACTTCATGTGTTTTAAGCCATCATTGGGAAAAATGCTGCAATCTACATAAACTTATAATGGGTCACACCATTGACCTTTGGGAGGTTAACCACAACTTTGATTCTTTGGAGATGGTGTTATTATAAGTTTTTCAAATATACAACAGTACGTGGAGAAATGTTATACGAAAAAAGATGGGTCTTTGTGCTGAGAGGCAGCTGGGGAGCACTGAAAATCCTTTGAAATTTACCAATTATAATAAAGCTATCTCTTCTCCCTTTATTCACTTCTGGACCAGACGTATTGCTTACCTGTGGAGGCAATTTTTTTTTTTTACTATTATACAAACACATGGACTTGCTACCAAATTGCAGGTCAGAATCCAGTTTTTTTTTCTATTTGGCTCATTAGGCTATTCTCTTTTAAATAATTATGAATGTTGACCTTGAAATCTTAGGCTTTTTTTGTATGAGACAATCAGGGTTAAGTAACTTGCCCAGGGTCACACAGCTAGTAAATGTCAAGTGTCTGAGGCCAGATTTGAACTCAGCTCCTCCTGACTCCCGGGCCAGAGCTTTATCCACTGCATCACCTACCTGCCCCAAAATCTTAGTCTTGATGCAATCAGAGCAACATCATTTAGAGAATAATAAGAATGATACTTTTCATTCATTCATTTTTATTTTTAAAATATTAATGTTTAACATGCTGGAAGACTTGACCATCTATAAAGAATGACTCTTCAATTTGAAGAATATCCTTCTGAGTATATACTCCATAAAAGTGATAAATACCTTTGGCAAACTATGCATCTTCATATTTTGTCCCTCAATGGAAATTAAAAGGTTGTTGAACAATTATCTTTGTGGTTGAATTTATCAAAGAATAAACAGCATATCATCCTAATGCATGCATGAGAGTCTCTTTATTCATTTTAAACCCTTAGCACAAACCTTAGTTTGGCACACTGTAGGAAGTTAATGAATGCTTGTTTACTTGAGTTAAAGCTACACTTGGTTCTACTGAATTTTTTTTTTTTGTAATCAACAAGCATTAAACAGAGTATGATTGTGTTTCCTCTGCATCCTATAGTCCATTGTCAGACTGTAAATATATGAATTGCTATAGAAAATTGCTTTCAAAAGCCTTTATGTTTATTTCTCAAGTTTGTTTTTAAATCAAGGATATCCTCAATAAATGTATAGATCATTCTCATAAAGATCTCATAAATACTTTTCAAAGTAGATATATGGGTTAGTAATTATTAATATACTCTCAGTCATTTTGGAGGAAGAACATCTTTATATATGTGTGTGTGTGTGTGTGTGTGTGTGTGTGTGTGTGTGTATAAATATTATTTTAATATCCCCTTCCCCCCATAGTAAATGTAAAATGTAAAATGATGGAATGGAATTCAAAAGTATTCAACTACCTACTAAGTGTTAAGCATTGGGTAAATGTTGATAATATAAGTAGAAAAGCAAGGCACTCCCTGCTCTTGAGGGAATTCACATTCTAATTAGAAGAGGTAAGATACACAGTAGAGTACAGCTTCAAGACACCTGGAAAGTTATGGTAGTCTTTAGAGTGTAACAGAAAGATGGATGATAACACCCAGGATTCCTTAGAGTCTAACAGCAAGTAATATGACAATATTCAGAAGTCCAGAGGACATAGCTGTAGCACAGATGAAAAGGCCCTTTGGATCTTAGGAAGCAATGGCAGGACCAATGATAACAGCCAGTGGTTTATCATTTTATCATTGGACTGCAAGGTTTATAATTTGTGACTGCTTGCTCATCCACACGGTATTAAAGGGGATCCTCCTGAGGAGCTGAATGTTACAGGGCTCTTGGTTAACTCCACAAGGGTAGGAATTTGGAGGTGGAGGGTTTAGCATTCATCCTGGAAGGGATATCTGCCAAATGAGAACTGTTGGACAATGGGGGCTGGGATGAGAAAGAGGAAGCTTTCCCTATGGCCTTGGGAGACTACTGGTATCAGAGTAGCTATAGTTGGATTGGGGCTATGGAGGAGGAAATCCCTGGTGTCTTCTCTGTGGCATCTGTTCCCTTGAGCCAACAGCTGAGAGCTGGATGGCCGTGGAAGTCTAGAGTGGGGGGATTGTTGATATTCACAACATTAGTTGATATTTAAATTCTCTTTCATGTTGGGTCCTGTGGTGTTAGAAGCCAAATAGTTCCATTGTTATCAATGGTGAAATTATATTTTGGAAATATTAATAAATCTTTTTTTCAATTTTCATCTATGTGTTGTCAACCAGCTAGTTTATTCTTTTTTCATTTTTTATTCATTTTAAACTTAAATACAAAGCAAAACAAAAAGAAAAAGAAAAAAAGAACATTTCCATATACATAGCAAAACATGAGAGGATTCAATATAAAACAATGAATTCCAATAGTTTATTCTTTAAAGGTTTATGAGATGATGTTGCTTGACTGAGACTTAGGACAAGCTTTCCTTTCTTTGCTTCCACCTCTTCCCACTTTTTCATGAGATTATGCTGCTCATAATTTTCTGCTGGC
The DNA here is from genome assembly GCF_900497805.2 of Vombatus ursinus. Taxonomy (NCBI): domain Eukaryota; kingdom Metazoa; phylum Chordata; class Mammalia; order Diprotodontia; family Vombatidae; genus Vombatus; species Vombatus ursinus. The sequence goes on along the minus strand of NW_020954551.1, from coordinate 21,053,202 downwards.
TTCTTCTATATTTGTGGATTTTTTTTAATATAATTGAGATTGTACCGTATACTGGAGTTACTCTTGTTACTATCCTTCCTTCTGTCAACTTTCTCAAGCGCTTATTGACTAAAGCAGTTTCTGAATTCCTTTGGCCTCCCCATTTCTTAATTCCTTTATGTTGGTTAAGTGTTTATTGGACATCACAAAAGCAAAGTTGAAAATCTTTGACTTTTTTCCATTTACCATATTTTGTCACTGTTAGCTTGGCCGATTTGAGTAGGCCAAAGCAGTAGAAGGAACCTCATGATCAAACATAAAAAAAAAAACAGTAATTCATACTATAGAATAGTATAATACTAATGTAACTTGGGACAGGGAGCAATCACTATGAGCTAACACCAAAAGAAATATTCCACTTATTGACTCTCGGTAGATATGATTCTGAAAAAAGTAAATAATGAATCTGAGCATATTGCTTCGGATCAGCTATATCATTAGCATTTTTCTAAACTATATTTTTATTACTAATAGTATTAAACATCATTAACATTAAGCCTTTGGATACAACAGATCCAATCTGATTATTGTAGATATCCTAATATTTAATTTACCAAAAGAATAAAAGCATTTTAATGAGTGTTATTATTTTATTACTATTAAAAATGGACAGATTGTGATGTGACCTTCAACTTGTTATGGGGTTTTACTTCCAGCAAAAGAAGGTGCCATATGTAAGATTCACACTTGAATAAGCCAATGACAACTATAGAAACAGTCTTAACGACCTATAAGAAATGCCAGTACAAAGCCAAGATGGGGAAAAGACCGGAGGAAATGTGGTGTGAAACAGGATTTATAAGTTCAGTCTTAAAAGAGAATTTGCTATACTGTGCTGTGCTGAAGTTTGTCAGCTTGGTTGAGATATTTCCTCCCCCTTTCCATATCCTCACCTTCATGTTCAGCTGCCTATCCCCTCCCAAAAAATAAATACAGTAAAGCTAAATGTTCCTGCATAAGGAGGAAAGGATTGAAAGAACATCATAAAATTAGAAAGCAATAAACGTGAATTAAATATGATATTTTGATTGGTGCAACAGCTGACACTATATATGCAGAATCCTCTAAGAACAACAAGGTGAAGATATGAAGTGATAAGATAAGTGATAAGATGTCATATTCCTTGAATTTATCCATTCCTCCGCCCCCTCCAAAAAAATAGCTGTTTAACAATGATAAATATTCAATGTACATGAGGTTAAGAAGAGAGAAAAGAAATGATCTGATACCATCTACCTAAGTATTGTAATACAGGATGTCTGTAAGACTATCAGTCTTCGTCCCAAAAGTCTTAGTGCTATTTTTAGCTATTAAAGCCTGAAAAGTCTAGCTATTAAAGTTTAGAACTACACTAGGACTTTGGGACAGCCCGTTTATTTTTTGAAACTCACAATTAATATTGATCTAATTTAACAAGAAAAATGAGAGGCTATGTGGTATCATGGATAGAGGTCTTCTCTCTGCCTCAGAGTCACGAAGACCTGGGTGACAGGTGCTGACTGTGTGATCCTGAGGACGTCACTTAAACTTTCATTGCCCTGTGCAATTCTCTAAGATTGCAATTTGCAGAGAAAGTGATGATCTGAACTGGTAGAGGGATTGCCCTTTAATACTGTTGCTGTCGTCACCATTATCATTATCATTATAATGATGATTTGGGGGGTGGGGTCTGGACCTGGGATTTCATTGGTATAGGGAATTTACAGGCTCAGAGATTTAGATGTCAATGACATCTTAGAGGCTGCTGAGTCTAACATCTTTATTTTATAGGTGATGAAATTGATTCCAATGGTCTAGTCATTGCTCTCTATAGGAAGGTCCACGTATCAGTGAAATCACAAATCTGGTTTTAAAAAAAATAGGAGAGACATTTTCTACCAATAATGAATAAGTCCTTACAGACTTGTGTACGTACAAGTGAACACCGATTATATGTAGTCAGTATTGCGCTTTCCACTTTAGAGGATAGAAAAGAAGAAATAATAGTCCCTACTGTAAAAGAACTTGCAATTTAGCTGGAGACAGACTAACATATGGGAGGAAATAATTAGAAAGCAATTAAATGATAAATTGTGTGATAACATCAGCAACACTATCATTATCATTTTAACATAGACTTGTAGAACGGTACAATGGATGATAAACCAATTTAGAAAGTATTCAAACAAAAATGTGATATGCTACCAATGAAATGCAGGGCCATGTCCCCAAGGAAACCATAGAAATATTAATACTTCCTCATCAAAAAGGTGGATGAATATTGATTCTCAGGAGACATGATAAACATGTAAAGACTTGCAGAAATACTTTTGAAACAGACATATCACGGGGAAAGAATACACTGTCAATAGATAGATGCTACTGGATTTGTCTAACATGACCTAAGGACATTGACCTCATGGGAAGCATTCACATGAATCTACCCAACATAATGTTAACCAAGAAGATTCATATGACCTTGTTTGCAGAAATGTAAGATTTATGATAATGATTCAAGAGCAAATCAAGGGAAATTACTGTAAGGTTACCCTTAGGCAGTTCCTAGGGAATGGCACAAACTATGCAACATATCGCTGCAGATGGCAAAAAGTTTAGCACCTGCCAAATGCCTAGAAATACAAGATTGGGTGGGCAGAATTATTCACTAGCTTTTGTAAATTAACAGATAACAAATCCATGTGTTATAAATACAAATGTCAAAATATCCTTCAGAATTCAACAAGTAAACTGACCGTGGGGCAAAAACCAGAAGCAAAAGGTAGACATTACGAAAATGCAACTTTAGTCTCAATGACAGGAAAAACTTCCTAAAAGTGTAAGCTGCCCAGATTTGGAAAGGTCTGCATGGAGAACTTAGGTATTTACCCTCCTTGGAGGTCTTTAAGCAGAGTCTGGTTGACAATTTGTTGGATGTATCATAGGCATTCCTTTTGTGTCTGGGTGGGACTAGACTATTACTTCTCATTGCCATCAGACTTTCTACCACTGGAATTTTTCTCAGACAGTTTGCTGAAAATGAACTTGTATCCCAATACTTTTATTCATTTTAGGTGAAGGGATCTCATGAACAAGAATATAGAAATGAATACAATGGTGATAAGGCCCACCTCACCGGAAGTTTCATGTTGAAAAGAAGAAGAAAAAAGTCCAAGTCAGCTGAACCCAGTCACCCATTTAAAATGCCATGTTCATGTACAAATTTTAGTGGAGGATTAAAAAACCAGTTGACCGGATACAAGTTTCACCACTGTCTCCCTCTTTACTACCTTTTGGTCTCTTTCTTAGGTCTTTGGGGTTGGGGGATATCACTCATATTATTAAACTCACAGATCCATGGGAGTACTTGAATACTTTAAAGAATGGGATTTCTGGTGGTACAGATACTTCATCTTCTAGGAGAGAATTTTCAAGAGAACTATAGGAGAAAAAAATCTATCACCCTGAAGTCAATCTATTAATGAGCCTCTATGAACTTAGCTTGGATAACATACATGCAGTCCTTCACCAGGTTTATACTGGTGTATGACATGTTCAGGGAGGATTAGCACCTCTGGCATAAGGGCTTGCTGAGCACTTTTCAGGGCTGCTCATCCACCTTTTGTCTCCACCTTTCACTCAACTGTCACTTGTGACTCCAAGAAACTGTAGCACGCCCAGCAGCTACACGCTGCTAAAATCACCTTGGCATATGGGCTAAACCAGGTCGAGGGTAGCCTCAAACACATTAGTGAGTTAGGGGATGTCTAATCCAAGCAGGTAAAGACTTTCCCTGATGGAATGGGTAGATGAGAACAATTGGTTCCAATAATCTTGAAGGCAGCTGATGTAGGAATTGTGAAGAGCTTAAAGCTTGGTCAGACGTCAAAACACCAAGGTCATCCACTGCATCCTGAGCCAGAGCCAGGATATCTTGCCACTGAACTTCTATGACTCTGGAAAAGAGAGTGAGGCCAATGACTGTGTGACTCTGACTCACTTAAATCCAATTCACACACAAATCAAGACATCACCCTATGATATCATTGGTCCTCTTCAAAAACGAAGGACAAACAAAACCCTTCCAGTCTGACAGAACCTGCCAGGAATTGCACTGTGATGACATGGCATTTGAGAAATCAACACCACTTCCACACTGCAATAGAGAATCAGAGAAGGATCTTAGGGAGGATGCTTTGAAAGATCTGTATCTATAAATATGTAGAGAGATGAAAGATATACAGATAACTGCACATAGAATCAGATGTAAGTAGGTACAGTGTGTGTGTGTGTGCGTGTTGAGAGGGACAGAGAGAGAGAATCTAACACAGTTTCTAGCATGTAGAAGGTATTTAATAAATGCTTACTGATAGAGAAATACCTATATGGATAGATACATAGATTGATAGATCAATAGATATGTATATAAAGAAGCTACTTATTTTCAGTCTTGAAATTTAATGTGCAGTGTATGAGACAATATATTCTTTGCATGGTTAATCGTAAAACGTAATCATGAGTTTATATTCTTTAGTCCCTAAATTGTCTGTTTCTGTTATACTAATAGATTTACGAATAGACAAATCTTTTAGTTAATATAAAAAAAGAGATTTGAATATCTGTAATTTTGAAAGATACACAAATATGGGCACTATAAATTATAAGTACAATTGACTTGTAGAATTCACAGCGATGAAACACTACATTTTTAAAAGTTGACTTTCTATCCAATTACTTCTCAGAGGCAAGTAGAAATATAGTAGCTCTTTGTCTGCAAGAGAGTGTGAAAAGCCAACATGTCCTATCTCAACACTCACAGTACTATCCATGGGTGGGGGGTGAAGGGGAGTGAGGAGGTTTGTAGCACCTTAGAAATACACAGCAGCAATAAACCATCAATCCTGACAAACCAAATTAAAGGCTCTTGTCTCTGCTTAACAATAATTGCCCCACCTGATTCAAAAGTGATCAGGAGGATTGATGGGAAAGAAAGAAAAGAGAAAATACCCTGAGCTCATAACCCTGCTTCAATAATATGATCCAATCATCAAGCCAGAAAAAGCACTTTGAAAAACACAGTTTCATGTTCAGGCTGAAAATACTTTAGAAGGTTAAGGGTTGCCCAGCTTTTAGCAAGCAGAGTGGGTGGGGAGAACCATTCAATGAAAAAAGGACAAATTTGCCCACCTTTAATAGCCAGCTCAAATAGATGCAGAGGCTCAAGGGGAAGGCTACTATTTGGGTGAAATCACTAGCTAATTAAATTATGAAACCAATGATAATCCTCCTAGTTACACTATGTGGAAAATAGAACGGGTCATGATCATCCTAGGCATTATCTTTAAAGGGCCAGGAACAGAGCTAAGTGAGTTATGCCTGGCTGAAGAAGCAAAATGATGTGAGGACATTTCAATGGGCATAGTTCATTAAGCTCCCTGGGTTATTGAGAAAATTGTGGGCAGCAGCATCTAGCTCATTTAATACCTCGAGGAGACCATTTGGATGGTTAAACAAATGAGATTCTACATAAGCCTTGCAACCCCGTAATTCACATCCCATTGGCTCTTTCCTGTGGATTAATATCTGCTCCTACCCCCTCCCCCTACACACACACACACACACACACACACACACACACACACACACACACACACACATTGCAAGAAGAAAATAATAATAAACTCCCCTGGCCAAGAACGTGTGAAAGAGTGTCTCCATTAGCTGACATGCTTTTGCTGTCCATGCATCTCCATAATAGACATCAGTAGATTTCAGGACTTTGTGGAAGGTTTCAGCTTTCAGAAAACCTTTCCTAATCTCTGATTAAGTTTAAGAGAGCAAAATGATGAGGGATGATGGGGTGTTTTTTTTTCTGAACCTAAACTCTATATTCTTGAAAACTCAAGAGGTTGCAGGATGGAAGCCTAATTCAGCAAAATAATGCTTCACACATATTGAACTATCATCTATACGAAAGCGTCTGGTATTTGTGATAACCATATATGTGCTGACTGTACAGACCATTCATAGGCTCCTGAATGACACGGTGTAAAAATACCAAACGTTATCATTGTTCCCAGGAGATGCTGACACCAAAATGCAGCTGATTTCAAGCTTTTCCCTCCCAGAGGAGACTGATGTTGGATTTCTGAGCAGCTCTCATTTGTCCCAAAGCCTATTAAAGCTTAGGGAGACTATGATTCTACTCTTGTAAATTTTAATCAATTCCTTTTGATTCTACAGAATATTTGGCTGGGTCAAATGGCATCTGAATTGAATAATAAAGGTATGATAAAATATACCTTTAAAGAGACCTTTTTGGGGCAGCTAGGTGGTACAGTGGATAGAGCACTAGCCCTGGAGTCAGGAGGACTTGAGTTCAAATCTGGTCTCAGACCAAACACTTGACACTTACTAGCTGTGTGACCCGGGACAAGTCACTTAACCCCAACTGCCTAAGCAAAAAAAAAAAAAAGACCTTTTCACTGTTTTTTCACTTAATAGAGAGGGGTGGGGATTCTTCAGGAGCCTATTAACTTATAGATATCCAACCTTGACTACTTATGAATCCCCCAAAAGTGACTAAGACATTTTTTCCCCACTGAGGAATCATCAGAGAGGTCCTATGATCAAAGGTTTAGGCCAGGAAGAGATCTCCTGTGTCATTTTGTCTAAACCACTCAATTTCAAGATGAGAAAAACTGAGACCCAGAGAGGGTGAGTGTTCCCCTCAGTCTTCCAGGTGGTGAGTAGAATCCTACAATCATAGATATAGAACCAGAGGAGATCTTAGATGTTCTCTAGTTCAATTCTTTCATTTTAGGAGGGTGGACACAGAGGCTCAGGAAAGATGAGTCAATTGTCCAAAATCACACAGTGGCAGAATCAGGATTCAAATGAAAATCTTGTGACTCCAAGTTCTGTACCCCAAATTCCATGCTCTTCCTATTGGACCACACTGCCTTTTAAAATGGCAGAAACAAGACTTGAACCCAGGTCTTTTAACTCTAAATCTAGTGCTCTATCCATTATGCAAAATGAAGATTCAACTAGAAGCTCAAAAATGTGGGTACCATCCAAGGGTGTGCTGGTAAGTGTTTAACAACTGGCTCTCCCCAAAAAAGTGTTCATGACACACTTTTAAGTTTAATCTGTATTATGAATTTTATCCATTACTTTCTTAAATCTAGACAATCAATAAAATGATTAATCAAGACCTGGTATGTATCACTTACCAATGTCTTAGAAATAAATGCCACACTGAAAATTTAACAATTGGCTCTCAAGAGCTGGTTCGAATTGGCTCCAGCACAACCCTGTTTCTCTATCCTATGTCTGCTACCTACTAGTTATACAACCATAGGGAATTCATTTAATCATTTTTAGCCTAAATTTTGTTCATCTGTAAAATAGAGACAGCTGCCTTGATTTTCTCCCTGAGATGTTGGAAGGACCTTCTTAGAAAATCAGTCTGAATCCCTATTTAAAGCTTCTGGAGGGCAACAAGTATGTCTGCATTATCTTTGTCTTTTACCCTCCTAGTACCAAGCATAAACTCTTAATGAGTATAGGTACAATGAATAATTATATGTGACAGCTCTTAGCTAATTATAAGATGCTTTTGCAAATGTCATGTACTAGTATTTATTGAGAGTCGTTCCTGCCACCATGAAATTACACTAGTCTAATAAACTCTACTCACTTCTAACTTTGAAGAGCACTTCGAAATTCCAGCTAATTTATGATGAAGTATCTCACCTTCCTTAAGAGAATCATATCAACCATATTACATTCATGTTCTGTAAGCTAAAATTGCCTTGCAGGGTCAGAGTTCATAGGGTCAAAGTCATTTAGTCCAGCCCCCTCATTTTATGGGGCAGTGAGTGGTACAGTGGATAAGAGAGCTGGGCCTGGACTCAGGAAGACCTGGATTCAAATCTGGCCTTAGACACTTACTAGTGGTGTGACCCTGGGCAGGTCACTTAACCCTGTTTTCATAAGTTCCTCTTCTGTAAAATGAACTGGAGAAGAAAATGGTAAACCACTTCAGTTGGTTGATTCCTGTCCTTCTTTCTCAAAGAAGACCAAATGACATCACTATGTTGGAGCCAAGATAAAGTGTGTCTGCATATGACTGATCAGAACAATACAAGTTTGGTTGGTGCTGACACAAGTCAGGCACAAATAGTCCACAGGGACATTTAGAGGGGAGATTCCCTAAATTTGTACACCTCACATTTCTTTTGAGCTGCTGCGATTCTCCTTTGCTCATAGAGCATAGAGAGTCCTTTGATTATGGCATGCCATGCTGAGCGGTTTTTTTGGCCAGTCTCCCATGACACACAATTGATTCCAGAGTTCTTCAGAGAGACCGTGAGAGTGTCCTTGTATCACTTCTTCTGACTTATCCATAAGCACTTGTGTGAGTTTTCCGTAAAATAGTCTTTCAGGCAAATGTACATTTGGCATTCAAACAACATGGTCAGTCCATCGAGGTTGTGGTCTCTGCAGTTGAATTTGAATATTTGGCAGTTTAGCTCAAGAAAGAACCTCAGTATCTGGAACCTTATCTTGCCAGGTGATCTTCACAATCTTCCTAAGACGATTCAAATGGAAGCAATTCGGTTTCCTGGCATGTTGCTAGTATACTGGGCAGTCGGTACCTTTGCCAAGAAAACTCCAAATGGGGTCATAAAGAGTCAGACATGACTGAAACAGCTGAACAACAAACAACAACCTCACTTTATAGTTGAATCACTCAGTGCCCAAGAAGATAAGGTAATTTTCTGAGTGACACAGGGAGTAAGTAGGTAGCAGAGCCAGTCTCTGACTCCAAATCCCACATTCTCCCCATGGCACCATGACTCCTCCCCATTAGCAATAGATATGTAAGGGGACTTAGAGACCTCTCACTCAATCTCTTCATTTAACAAATGAGGAAACTGAGGTTCAGAAAAGTGAGCTTATCAAAGTTCACACTTTGATAAATTAGTTGAAAAAAAGTTAGTTGAAAAGTCAAGTCTAGATGCTAAATCTTCTGAACTCATTCCATTTTTTAAAAAATTTCCTGCTGATGATTCTGTCATCACCGTAATAAACAAAACCGTCAAAGTAACTAGAGAGTTCTCAGTTCTGATCTCACAAGGCTACTATTTTATTGCTCTCCAGCACAACCTGATAAAGAAGTACCAAATAAATAGGAAAAAAAATTGAAAGAATCATCTATGTGTTTTCCACAGGATTAAAACTTTCAGCATATTCTATATAGCACCTACTACATTTGATAGTAAATGAAATTTCTTGCTAAATGCCAATTGTTCTTGAAATAACAGACTTTAGCAGGCTCTATTTTAATAATTCACATTTAAATAGTGTTTTGAGGTTTACAAAGGCCTTCCTTACAATAACCCCACAAGGGAGAAAGTGCATGAATTATTATCATCATTTTAGAGCTAAAGAAACTGAGGTTCCAAAAAGCAAGGGCATTTGTCTCCTGGCAACTGGTTTATGTATCCTTTCAATTCCAGGGCTCCTGACTCCAAGAGAAGCAGAATGAAATGATCACTAGCATGCTGGTCTTTAAACTAGAAAGATGTGTACTCAACCACCTTAACATTCACCTTAAACATTTACCTTAAACCTTAAACTTCTACCACCTTAAACATTTACCACCAAGGTGACCCAGGACAAGACCCTTTCTTCTCTGTGCCTTACTTTCCTCATCTGTAAAATGGGAGGTTTGCCCTCCATGGCCTTTAAGGTCCCTTTGAGCTCTGATTCTAGTATCCTATGACCTATATAAGTCCAACACTGTCTACACTACACTACACTACCTATCTGAAATCAATCACAGGGGACTTGCTGCCAGTTGGTAAATCCCTGGAGATGTTGCAGTTCCAGCTATCTCTGTATGAACACATTTTCTTCTACCATTGAAAATTGAGTTTATTTGCAGCCTTTCCTTCCCAAATCTCTTTTATCACCTTCTCTTATCCCTTTCACACATCCATCCATGAAAGTGATTTTTCACATCTTCCCTGTCCTTTGATCTTTGAAATAAGCTTACAGATGCTGCTTGGGGTTCTTAAGAATTTTACTATTAACAATTATAGGGAAACATGCAGAGGTTTGAAATCACAAGTCAAAGTTAAAAGCTATGTCTTACGAAATTACAGAAATGGGTTGTTTGGGACTGGAATGCAGGGCTAATTCAAAGGTTTTGGTCTCTCTTTCCTCACTCTCTTCAATGACTGATTCTCCTTCTCTTAGCTCTCCCAGGTGTCAGTGAGTCCCAATCTTCTATGGATCAATAGTTAGTACAAGCTTCCTGGCCTAGGGTCATTCTACCCTGTCAAATGCTTTAGAGAGCATCCTAGGGGTCTGGAGGTTTGAACAAACATCTAACCCAGATGGGATCAGGGTTCAGCAACTGAGCTCAAAAGAAGGTAACATTGACAAGACTGGGAAGATTTTCTACTGTTTTAGAATCTGCTCTTGAGTCTTAAGTCCCTGGCAAGACCCCTGACTTGAGGAAGGTACTTTCATATCTGGCCTCTAAAAATCTCTGCTTCACCAATGATCTCCGATCAAGTGGTCCTTTCTGTAGTCCTCTTCTTGACCTTTTGTGAAATGGTGCTCTTTCTTTTCCTCTTCCTTCTCTGAGCTTTTCAAGGTCTTGCAAGATTTTGCAGCTTTCTTCCTCATCTTCTGTTCTACTGGACTACAATATCCCCTGAGGAACTGGGCATGTGCTCTGGGCCCTTTTCTGTGGCACATGTTCTCTAACATCTTGCTAAAAGGCATGTGTGACCCAGCAGCTCCATATTGGTCTCTTGGTGTCAATGACTGGTATTGCATACAAAAAGATGAGAAACACTTAAGCTAGGTTCCACCTCACTCCTTTGAGTGTGTTATTTTGAACTCTGCCAACTCTAAACTTTCAGTGAGAAGAAATGAGAGAATTCCTCTCTCTTCAGTGGAAATGGGGGTTATGAGCACGTGGCAGCAGGAACATAGGAGGTGTCCCACTCCAGCAGACTAAAAATAGAATAGCTACCCTAATTGTCAACATCATCCATAGCAACCATGAACAAATTCTACCGACACTAGAGAAAGTATATTTCAGTGAAAATGTCTTCCAGATTGTCTCTTATTACTTGTTTTTTGTTTTTTTTTTTAATATATTGACAGTCCTGACTTTTAACCAAATAATGCTCTTGGAAACTGAAGCAAATGGCGACATGAATGGTCTTTCCCCATATGTGCAATGTTATAATTGATGACCAGACCTTGACCTTTAACACAATGGAGCTATAATCAATAACATGGCGATAGCATGGTGGACAAAGTCCTTGGCTTTAAATCAGGGAGACATGGGTGCAAATTCCTCCTCTGACAATTTCTAAGCCTCTGGACAAGTCACTTAACCTTTATATCCCTCAGCAATTCCCTAATATTAGAGAACCCAAATTTATATGCTGGCTTTATTACTTACTGCCGGTAGTTACTTCCACTCTCTGGTCCTTAGATTCTTAATCTGTAAAATGATAAAGCTGATCTAGAAGATGTCTGAGATTCCTCCTAGATCTAAATTTGTGCCCTTAGAAAGGTCATGTGGTTCCAATCTATGACATCAAAGATGGGTTGCAATCCTGACCTGATGGAAGGAGTTTCCCATATTAATCATATCATAGATCCTTCCCATATTCCATAACCAGAAACATGTCATAAACAAAGATACAACAACTATAACTTTATAAGAGTTGAAAATAGTAAAGTTGTTTCCTGTCATGTAACATTCAACTCATTTTAAAAAGTATTTATTATGTCAATAGATGTGAAAGTTCTTTGAAAATGTTAAGGCAATTTTATAAATGCAAGGAACTATTATTGAAAGTTATTCCTGACACAACTAGATTGGAAAATTGTAATAAACTCTACCTACTTCTAACTTTGAAGATCACTTTAAAGTTTCAGGTAATTTACAATGAAATAGCTCCCCTTCCTTGAGAGAATTATCATAATCATGTAACTTCACACTCTGCAAGCAAAAGTGTCTGCCATATCATTCAACTCAATTCAACAAGCATTTATTAAACATCTGCCATATGTCAGCCACTGTGATAGATACCGGGGGTACAAAGTAGAAAAGAATACAGATCCATCCCTGCCCCTAAGAAGCTTATGTTTACTAGAGGAAAATGGCATGTACACAGATAAAATATAAAATTCACACCAAATAAATATAATGTTATTTTAGGGGGTGGTAGTCCTAGCAACTGAGGAGATCAGGTTAGACCTTTTTCTACAGGAAACCCAACTGGAAAGATAAGGATAGATTTCCTTCAACAGGAAGCCTTGAACTATTTAATGCTTGTCAATGGAACCAAAAGGGAAGCAGGTAGGTGGATAGAGTCCACGGCCTTGAGTCAGGAAGTCCTGAATTCAAACCTTGCCTCTGCACTGACTAGCTATGTGATCCTGGTCAAGTTTCTCAACCTCTTTTGTAAAATGGGTATAATTAATTTGCCCCAGTTTCCTCTTTTGTAAAATGGGTATAATAACAGTACCTACCTGCCAGGGTTGTTGGGAGGATCAAATGAGATATTTGTACAGTGCCTAGCACATAATAAGTACCTTCTAAATAGGAGCATTTTTAATTATTACTAAGCACTTACTATGTGCTTAGCATCGTAATTCTTAGCACTAGACTGAGTGCTATGAATAGAAAAAGGGAAATGAGGCAGTTCTTTTTCTCATAAAACTCACATTCTAATTAGGGGAAAACAAGGCAAATAGAAGAAGAGTTCAGTTACAGAGCAGAGGGAAAGGCCCAGTGGTCCTTGGGGCTCGGAGTCTTTAGTGTCCATAGTTGGGAAAAAGACATCCAGTTGGAATCTGTATGAATAGGCTTCTAAGTAGCACCACTGGGAGAAAGAGTTATTCAAATGAAGCCATAGAAAGTATTTTTGTCAAATTTGTGAATGACTCATATTGGGGCAGAATAGCTCCCAAATTAGATAATGGTGAATGGGTCTCTCAAGAGCTCAGGATGAATACAGTAAGATGGAATTTATTAGGTACAAATGTAAAGTACTTTGCTTCAGTTCAAAAATCAAACTTACAAATACAGGACGAAGGAGGTCCAGTCAGACAAGATTTGGGGTAAAAATCACGGAGCTTTTCAAGGTCTGTATCTTCCATGTGGCTAAACATTGTGGCATGATAGCCAGAAAGTCTAACCCTATCCTTGGCTAAATAAAGGTATGCTTTGTGTCTAGAACAAGCCAGATGTTTTCTGCCCTGCTCTGACCACTTCCGAAATGCTGTGTTCAATTGTGGAGGCCACTTTTCAGGAAGGACATTGACAAGTTGGGAAACTATCTATATGAGAATGATCAGGATGGTGAGAAGGCTTGAGACTTTACCATATGAAAATTAATTAAACAAATGGAAATTTTTAGAATGAGAAGGAGAAGATTTTTTTTTCTGAAGTGGGGAAGAGATGAGGATGGACTTTATGAATTGGAAAAGTTGTTATGAAGAAGAATTAAACTGGGTTTGTTTGTATTCAAAAGTCAGAAATAGAATCAATGAGTCAAATTTGTTGAGAGAAAGATTTAGGCTCAGAGTAAGGATGCATTTTCTAGTGATTAGAGGTAGATTGAATGTCTCATGAAATGGTGAGCCCTCTGTCACTTGAAGCCTTCAAGCAAGGACCCAATGTCAGTGATATTGTATGTAGAACTCCTGTTCAGTTATTAACAGGACTTCATGATGTCTTTCAACCAGAAGATTGTGATCTGTGAAGGTCAAATAGCCTGGTCACAATAAGAGTCTATATCTACTCAGTCTAGCTCCTAGTTGCTGTCATTGAAAGAAAAAAAAAAGGCATCACCTAGTGACCAACCTTCTACAGATTAACTTATCTGAATTTTGGCTGGTTTTCAGTCAGCAGAATGGCTGTGCCCATATTCAAAGCATTTCTATTGAGTCAGAAATTGCCCAGACTTATGTGCCACCGATATGGCCTTTAAAACCTACAATCATCCCACACCATAACAAAGCTCGAGTAGGACTTCAGTGGAAGATTGAATTTTTAGGTGACCAAAATCAGAACAGCAAGAAATTGGAGGAGGGCGTATTCACTTTGATCCTGACAAACCAATGAAGGCTTTATGCAGAAGGCTGCATAGGAGCTGGATCCTGAAAGAAGAAAAAGATTGAACAAGTGAAGATGTTGGGAGAGTGAATTTTATTCGTGTGTGGGAGCTACAGATTCCAAGAGGTGGTAATGAAGAGGGAAAGCATTCCAGGCATTGGATGGGAGAAAGCCTGGGACAAAGGCACTAAAAACTGAATTTTGGGTATTAATTAGTAGAATGACACAGGAGAAAGTGTGCTCTCTTGGAGTCAGAAGATCTAGGAGACATGGCTTGAATGCATATTACCTGTGAGACCACAAGGATGTTATTTAGTCTCTGTTCTTCATCTGTAAATATGGGGTTATTAACATTTGTTCTACCTGCCTCTTATGGTCATTGTGAGGAAAGTGTTTTGCTGATCTTAAAGTACTCTATAAAGGTGAGTGATTACTAAATCTGCAGAGCAACAAACGTAGAAAGCAAAGACTGCCTATGTCTTTAAAGAATGGAAACTATATTCCACTCTTAGATCCCTCCCACAGTCTTTCTGTGTATAAGGTCCATCTTGCTTCCATTAAGGTGTTTAGATTCTTATAATCTAGCCACTGCTCAGATTCTTACAATCTAGCCAATAGCTTACTAATGTTCAGACTCTTTAAGAGTCTGCCCATAACTTGGATGTTCTAATAAACCTTGTCTTTGGCTGAAAAAAAAAAAAGAATGGAAACTATACAACCACTCTTCCTCATGCAACTGAAGTACGTTTCTTTGTTAGGAGGAAATACTTCTGCTTCCGTGAGTATTAAAAGAGGGGAGGAGAAGATTTCAAGACATAAATAAAGGATAGCTAATAGTATTTCTTACATAAAGCAAATGACTCAAAATTTCATCAATTTAGAAGGCTTTTTTTTTTCAATTTACTCTTCAATGGTATATATTTATCATCTATTCTTATGTTGCTGTTTTAATCTAGATCTGTGACTTCACTGGTATGGGGAGATTCCAGTTAAAAATAAATCCCTCTACCAATGTAGTTTGGCAACTTTTCCACAATGTAGAATTGCCTGGAAGCACTTAGAGTTAAGTGACTTGCCTAGGGTTACAGAGTTAGTAAGTGCAAGAGAAAGGATTTGAACCCAAGTCTTCCTGATTCTGAGACTAGATCTCTGTAACCTATGACATGTTGCCTATCTACATGGTTTATATTGAGGTATAATAGTGAAATTTGATCTCCATTTCTATTAACATTATTATAAAATATTAAGTATTAAGTCATCATGCTTGGAGAAGTTTTGAGTGTATAAATATGGTTTACATTCTGTGTTGTCTTATGTGGTATCAACACCTTTGACTGTGTTAAAAAGTGATTAACTGATTGGCTAGCTAAACAAGCTAAGCATGTCTCCCTGAGGGCTTAAAATAAGGAGATAGTTTAGAAGTTGACTCAGTCAAACAGTGGGCCAGTCAAGTGGTGAACCAGAGAAATGAAGTCAAGACCCTCAGAGGAAATCATCTTAGGGGATGGGGAACAGGAGGAGAGTGTCTCTCATCTCCACTTTTCCCATGGCTACAATGACCATGTAATTGGAGTATTTGAACCAGGAGGACGCAATTCATCCAGCTGGAGATAGAAACATTCACTGAAGACTCACACAGGACAAATGTGAATAAATATAGATGTTGCCCAAGAAATGAAGGAGATTCACACAACATGACCTTTTGCACCAGAGAACACTCTCTACAGATGCAAGAAGGGATTTGAGGCCATAAAATACCAGGAGTTGTGAGTTATCCCCTTACCACATGTACATTATGTGTGTGTGCCTTAAGACAATTATATTTTAATTTTGTGCTCACCCTCCTCATGTAATCTATGTGTATTTATGGAATAATATCTCCCAGATTTGGGTAGTAGGGGTGAAATATCTTGTTCTAACTGTTGTTACTATACCATAATAGTAAATGTCCTTTGTAAAAAGCTAATTGATTTCTACTGGCTGATTGAAATTGGAAGCATGTCAATGGATGCTCATGAGAGACAGTTCTCAAAACCTAGGACTTTGAGAAAAATAGTAGTTGGTCACCCTCTGGAACTCAACCTGAGAGTCTGAGTCAGAGTTGGAGGAGTGAGCCCAAAGGAGGAAATGATATGAGGAAAAAGTATTTTGGTTTTATGAAAGGAAATTATAGATTTATGAGATGATATATAATTGCCCTTTTAAATTCATCTGCACTACTAGATTCCACTTTTGATTACAGATTGAAGAAGAATTAATATATTGCCTTCTTAGATTAACTGGAACTATATATCAAGATAGCAAAGGTATGAATGCTGGACTCAGCCTCCATCTAGAAACCCCTGTTGACATAAATCCTATAAAATCATCTTGAGGCAAGTTAATTGTAGACCTGAATTTCAAATTCCTACTTCATAAGCTTATTTTCTGTGGGACAATAATTCCTTTAGATTCTAAAATATTTTATCACAGAGTTAGGTTGACTGGGTAGATACACCATAGAGAGAAATTCTGTTATTCTTTTTTTTTTTTTACCTTGCAGCCGAAATAATTTAATGCTTGCATATATGTGTTAATTCACACAGTATGACCCATGGTAGCTGAACTCTTTAATCACCATGACAGAAGTTGCCATGTAAAGAATAATTTTTACTCTGATTTAATGTTAGTCATGAAATCTATGCTATCATTTTCCCCTGAGTTTTGCCTTAAATCAGATACATCTCTGTCTTCTCAGCAGGAGTGATAATGCTGACAGCTCTGAAGTGCCTTTTCAGCAATGTTTTCACTCATTTGAAACAAGTAGGACCTTTCTAAGGCTGCTGTTACTTATTTCTAACCCATGTGATGTTTTTAACCAGTGGGCTCATCCTAAACTCCATTTTTTGGTGTGTTTTAGGATTGATTCTATTCTGGCCCACATATACCAGCACTATCCAGTCACTTCTGCCTTAGGGAGCTTATACCATGTGCCACATACCTACTCCACTACAGCACAATTCTCTGAGAATTTCAATCAATCTTTATTACCATTGCCTCTGAAAAGGTCTAAGCAGACTGCCCTGGTGTTCTTTACCCATTCTGGTGATTTCCCAGATCAAACACTCTTATCTAGCCTTCCATTCCTCTATTATTTCCTCACATTCCTCTTGAAGGCAGAGACTGTCTCATTTTTGTACTTTTATTCCCAGTTCTTATCATATTATAGGTAATAAATGCTTTCCCATAATTCAATTTTTCTTTTAGGATGGCAATGAAAGTGACCAAACCCTAATGGTCAAAGTCACCTTAGATGTAAATGATGTTCTCACAAGAACAAATTCATTCCCTTTTGCTCTTTGAGATAGCTAGGAACTGGATAAACGACTAGGCCTGGACTCAGAAAGACCTAAGTTCAAATCTAGCCTCAGATACTTACTAGCTGTGTGACTGGGTATGTCACTTACCTTCTGTCTGCCTTAGTTTCCTAATTTATAAAATGAAGATAATAATAGCACCTAGCTCTCAGAGTTGTTGTGAAGATAAAATAAGATAATCTTAGTAAAATGTGTTGCAAACCTTGAAGCATGATGTAAATGTTAACTATCTATTATGAACTAGGATGACAACCTGTTGATATGTTTTCTCTGAACGGTAAGTAACAGATCATAGACTATAGCCAGTGAATTTAAGTAAACCCTATCAGATTCCCAGTGATGATGGAGTATCCAGTTCCAGAGCAGGGGGAAGAAGTAGATGCAGAGCTCACAAGAGCCCCATAATTTCCTTTTTTTTCTAAGAAATTCCAAATGATTGCCAGTCTTACCAAAAATCAATCTTCAAAAGGAGAAGTGAGTTGTTGTGATCCCCATGCCTAGAATGCCTGCCCTTCTCATCCGTACCTCTTAGAATCCTAGTGTACTTCGATGGCACCTCACGTATCGGACTTGTCCTGATCATTGCATTTGATTCTCTTCTCTTGTCTGCAAACTTACTTTTTGTTTACTTTGTAAATACTATGTCATTAATTATCTGCATACATGCAATTTCCCTCAGGAGAATATAATCTCCTAAGGAGATGTCTTATTTTTGTCATGACATTCCTAGTGTCTACAAAATGTGAATGAGAGAGAGAAGGCCTGGATCATTGACCTCACTGTTACAAGGAACTCCTTAGTGAGAAAACTGCCTCTATACATGTAAGACAACACACCTGCAATTCATCATTTTAAAGGGCTGCCTAGAGCCCTGAGAGCTTAAGTAAAGTACTCAGGATCACACAATCTGCGTGTGATCAGAGGCAGGATTTTAATCCAAGTCTCAGTCATCCTGAAGTCAGTTCTCCATTCATGACACCATATTGGATAGCCTCAAATGTGCCCTACTTTTGAAGAGACACTTTCACAGGCAATCCACTATCTTTTCACAAAATGCAGCCCTGAATTACACTTTAAAAAACCACAAAAAGTGCTATTTTAACATGATAAAAATTTGTATATAAATTCAAGAGTTGGTATTATTTGGTTAATTGGGAAGGAGGGGGAAGTGTCATGAGTCAAGCACAGTGCTAAATTCTGGAGAAGTGAATGCAAAAAAGACTCTACCAATGGCGTGCTGGTAAATGTTTAACAACTGGCTTTCTGGAAATTTATACCCAACACAGTTTTAGATTTATTTGCATTTACTATTTTCCTCACTTCTCTCTTAAGTCTAGAAATCAACAAAACAATGAACCAAGTACTGATTTGTAAATTTTGCTGATTTCCAAGATGTAAGTGCTCACACTGAAAGTTTAACAGTTCAGTCTTACAAGCCTGTACCAGCAGGTTCCAGCATAACCTTTATCCCTCCCATTAAGAAGCTTGTGTTCTATCAGAAGAGATAATCATCGAGCACTGTCCCTCTCTTTTTCTCCTCTTCAATCACTGACTTCTTTTCAATATTCCCATGTATCCTCCATTCTAAAACAAAACAAAAAAATGACCATTTCACATGACCTTTCTATCCCTCTCAATCTCTGATCCTCCATCTCTTTCCTCTGACCCAGCCAAACTCCTTGAAAAAGGTTGTCTATGCAGTCAGTGCTCCATCCTCACTTCCTATTCACTTCTCTATCTCTTGCCGTGTAGAATCTGATGCCACAACTCAATTGAAATTGTTTGATCCAAGGATAGCAAAGACCTCTTAGCTATTAAATCGACTGACCTTTTCTCCCTCCTCATTCTACAAGATCACTGAGGCAGATTGGACACCATTGACCATTTCTCCCTTCCTGGACATTAACTCCTTCCCAGGCTTCCATGATACAACTTTTTCAGGTCTCCTACCTCTTTGACTATTCCTCCTCAGTATTTTCTCATAGATCATTATCTTTCTCCCCCATATTAAGTGTGAGCAACTAGCAAGGCTCTTTCTTGCACCTTGTTTTCTTCTCTCTTTAGACTCTTGCCCTGGTGATCCATCAACTCCAAGTCATTCAATTAACATTTTGCTGCTAATGATTCCCAATCTGTATATCAAGCTCTAAAGTCTCCCTGAACTCCAATTTCACATTGCCAACTGCCTGCTGAACATCTCTACCTGGAAATCCTGTAGGCATTTCAAACTTGACATGTGCAAAATGGAATTCATTATATTTCCCCCAACCCCATTTACTTACCAATCATTGCTATCTTTATTGAGGGCATTGCTATCCTGACACTCATTAAGGTTTCCAGACTTTCCTTGGCTATTTTCTTTATTTCCTTTTCCATTGCCAAGTTTTGTCAATTCTATCTGCACTATATATTTCTTGCCTATCCCACTTCTCTTCACTCACACAGCCTCTATCCCAATTTGGGGACTCATCTTGATTTTTTACCTTGACGATTGCAATAGGGCGGCAGCTAAGTAGTGCATTGGATAGAGCGCCAGGCCTAAAGTCAGGAAGACTCATCTTTCTGAATTCAAATCTAGCCCCAGACACCTACTAGCTGCCTGACCTTGAACAAGCCACTTAACCCAGTTTACCTCAGTTTCCTCATCTGTAAAATGAGCTGGAGAAGAAAACGGCAAACCACTCCAGTATCTTTGTTAAGAAAACCCCAAATTGGGTCATGAAGAGTTGAACATGATTGAAAAACAACTTAGCAACAACATAGCAACAGCTTCTTGCTTCCAAGTCTCGCTTCTGCAGTCCATCTTCTACGAACTACCAAACTGAAGTTCCAAAATCACGAATCTGATCATGTCAGTCCTTTCATTAGTAGAATCACAGTGTCACAGTCATAAGGTATCTAGTCCATCATTCTCACTTTATAGAGGATGAAACTGACACCAGACATTTAGTGGTTTCCCCAATGTCACACAGGTGGTTGTAGCTTTGGGCTTAGAACTGAAGACCTCTTCCAGCAAATCTGGTATATTCTCCATTTCACCACAGTGGCTCAGTAGACAATAAAAATCTTCAGGCCTCTAGTTAAAATATCAAATCTTCAACTTGGCATTTAAAACCCCCCTCAATAGGGCCTCCATTTACAATACCGGTTTTATTCCATAATCTTTTCCTTCAAACATTTTCCCTCAAACTCAAACTAGATGACTCCCTGTTCCCTATGTACAAAAGTCTACCTTCAATACCTTTGCACAAGTGGATCCCCATATCTGGAATGCATTCCCTCACCACTTCCATCCCTAAGAATCCTTTGCTTTCTTTATTGACTCAGATGCCTATTCTTAAATGAGTCCTTTCCAGATTCCCATAATTGAACTCCTCAATATTATACTCCCCACAATTGATACTCTCTTCTTTTTTAAATCACCTCATATTGTGTTGTATGGACTTTACATTTACTGAACAGTGTACAAGTTGTATGGCTATATAATACAATGTATGTTCCTTGGGTGCAGGAACTCTTTTGTTTCTGCCTTTGTATGCCCTCTGCCTAGCACAATACTTTAAATGGAATGGATACTTAATAAATATTTGTTGAACAGAATGACCACTTGTTAATAGAAAGGAATAGTGTTTTAATTTTAATAACTTGGTACCATTGTTATTCACTGTAGTTGACCTGAGTTGTGTTGCTCTTTATTGTTGTATTCATTGTCATTATTTTCATCCACCTCCAGGAGGAAGAGGTTGGGGAGAAGGAGGCAAATGAGAATGGATGAAGAAGTCAGGCCTGGAGGGGTCCGGCCAAGCTGCAATCATCTTCCTGTCTTTCGGGCAGCCTTCCCTGAGGGAAGCTAAGAAGTTCAAAGGTCTCAAAACGTCCCTGTGGGACAGAGCAGCAGGAGAGATTTTGGCTTGGTTTCATTCTTCTCATTTTCTGCTGCATTATGGCTAATTGAGAGGAAGAAGATGTGATAAGACCCACTTACCCCAGCAACTATGATGTCCTGGGACCTGTTGGGCAGAAATTACTTCAAGGTCTAGAACCCCTATGAGATCCTGGGACCTAAGGGCTCTAGTTGCTAAAATCCAATGAATTAAAGAAACTACATGCATTTGCAGTCACTCTGTCAACAAACATTACATCTAATATGTGCCAGGTGCTGTGCCAAGCAATGGTGATACAAAGAAAGGCAAAAGACAGTCCCTGCTAACAAACAGCTCACATCTAATGGGGCAGACAAACTGCAAACAACAATGTACAAACAAGGCGTATACAGGATAAATTGGAGGTATCAATAAAGAGAAGAGACTAGAGTGAAGGGGGATTAAAAAAGATTCTGACAGAAGATGGGATTTTATATGAGACTTAATGAAAGCCAAAGAAGCCAGGAAGGGAAGATGAGGAGGGAGAGAGTTCAGCTAGTAGAAATGCTCAATCAGTAATTGATTTGTTCAAGGAATAACAAAGAGACCAATGGCACTGGATTGTACGTGGAAGAGGGTGCGGAGTAAGAAAACTGGAATGGTCAGGAGGGGCTAGGTTAGGGAGGGCTTTAAGAGTCCTCAGTATGGGGTATATCATAGTGAGACTTGCATTTTAGGGAGATCAGTTGGACAGCTGAATGGAGTATGGACATGAGTGGAGAGAGACAAGTCAGAGATACCAACTGAAAGGCCAGGAGTGAAGCAATAAGAGCCTTTACCAGGGTGGTAGCAGTGTCAGAAGAGACAAAGAGATAAAGAGACAAAGGGACAAAGGGAAAAATAAGTTACATAGATAGAAACAACATGTCTCGGCAATTGATTTTGTATATGAGATGAGAGAGAGTTAAGAGTTATGATACCACACAGATTGTGAGCCTGGACAACTGGAGGATATTGGCTCCTTTGAAGGGAATGCAGAAGGGCAATGGGGAAGAGGGGAATAATAATAACAATAAGAAAGAGGGAAAGCTTTTGAGGGCAAAGGCAATGAATTAAGTTTTGGACATGTTGAGTTCAAGATGTCTACAGGACAGGAGACATCTAATAGGCAGTTGATGCAAGATTAGATGGATGCAAGATTAGAATTCAGTGTAGAAATTAGGACTCCATAAGCGGATTTGGGAATCATCTGTATAGAGGTGATAGTTGAATCCAATGGAGTTTATGGGATTACCAAGTGGATTCGTATAGAGGAAGAAGAGAGGAAGGCCCAGGAGAGAGCCTGGGGGGATACCCCTGGTCAACAGGCATGACCTAGTGAAGATCCAGCAAAGGCATGAGACAAAACAGTCGATCATATGAACCAGGAAAGCTGTATCACAAAAACCTACAAAGAAGAGAGTTTCAAGAAGAGGGTGATTGACTGTGTCAAAGGCTCTTGAGAGGTCAAGAAGGATGAGGATTGAAAAAGGCCATCCATTTTAGTATATCATCCTTTCATCTCTCTTTCTTTGAATTATATCATATAACCCATTCCTGTGAATTATGTATGTCTATCCTAATATTCCATTTTATTTATATTTCAAAATTTATTTGGTCATTCCCCAACAACTGAGTATGTCGTTCATTTTCAGCTTGTTACTATTCCAAATAGTGCTGCTAGGAATCTAGAAACAAAAGCCACAATATCAATAACAATTACTGTCATTTATTTATCATTTTAAAACTGCAAAATGTTTATACATACTATCTCTTATGATCTCTATACTAACCCTGGAACGTATCATGCCCAAATTACAGATAAACGAACTGAGGCTTGAAGAAGTGAAGAAACTTGTCCAGGGTTATGCAAAATGTGGCAAAGGCAAGATTTGAATCACTTTATCTGTTGAATTCAGTACAGTGTTTTTTGAGGGTAGTAGATAAAATGTGATAGCCCTGAATTCAGGAAAACTAAGTTCAATTCCCAATTCTGGCATTGTGTCTTATGACTCACTTAACCTCTTTAAAGCCTAGTCTCCTCACTTGTATAACAGGGATAATAATAGCTTGTAGTATCTATAGCCCACATAAGATTGCTATGAGATTTAAATGTAGTAATGCATATAAAGTACTTTGCAAACCTCAAAATTCTATATAAATGATGGTTAAGATTTCCCTTACAGGCATATACACATCCCATAATTTTTCTCAACAGTTTTGCACAAAGCACCAAGTTATAACCGAATTTATAACCAGCCCACATTCAAGCCAGGTTAATCTCTATTCTATTTGCTGATTTCATGCAGTAGGTGCATCTAAAGAGATTTCTCACACGGATTAGATCATTTAATTCAAAGCACGGGCCTTCAAGAGTCAGCCACTTGGTGGACAGCACCCCTGTTGCAAACAACAGAGTATTGATTTTTCTCTGAGTTTTTTGTTGCGTTATCCAATTGATTGGAGCTGTCCTGGGAAAGGCCAATTGTGTGCCCTCTGTGTAAATCTGAGAGGCTGAGCTATTGGTAGGAACCAATCACACACTGTTTTAGATTTGCCAATTAGTCTAAATTCTTCCTCATTAGAGGAATCTTCAAGAGTGTAAACACTGTGTCTTTTTTTTCCTAGAGCAAACCCCAAAGAATGTCTGAGTGCCTGTTTGTTGTGTCTGACTGCCAACTAGGCAGCCTTGCCAAAAGCCTTGCACATTTTATAGCCAGCTAACCTGCTTGGCATACAGAATACACCAGAAAGAAAAACATAACTGTAACTTTACCTTGGGGCCTCAGAATAACCTCCAATTTAAAGATTATTAACCTAATGAATCAGTTTTGTGTCATCTTCCAATGGCAAGAGAATTTTCAGCATGAGAAGAAATTGATTCAGTGGCCCCTTTCCTCTTGCTTAATTACATCTCATCTGTTAAGAGAATAAGACAATGAAATATGATATGACGAGCAGCAAATATAACCTTTCCAAGAGCCTAATGAAGCTTTTGTCAACTATACGTCAGCTGCCTTGATGCTTTTTTCATAAAGAAGGCAAGAGGATTGTCCTATGTTATCTCACAGGCAGGAGTTGGTGCCTGAGCTCTGCTCTTCTCTCTCTCTCTCTCTCTCTCTCTCTCACACACACACACACACACACACACACACACACACACACACACACAC
>NW_020954551.1:21014013-21028585 GCF_900497805.2 Vombatus ursinus | reverse complement strand
CACACACACACACACACACACACACACACACACACACACACACACACGCACACACGCACACACACACAGTAGTTTTGAAACCGGTGTCTCCCCATTGATTCCCAGCTGAAAGCATTTTGCTCAATTAGTAAAGGCTTCTAAAAAGTATGTAGGTGATTGAGATGGGTTGGATGGGAGCCTGTCTCCTGCAGCTCTAACCCTCTCAATCAGCAGGCTTTTCTTACCTAATTACATTATTCTTAGAGAGCCTAATGAGGTGCTGTCAGATTTACATGGGGATTATTTTAAATGTTCCCCTAGTAGCTATGGCAATGATATATAAATGGACAAAGTGCCATAGATTGGGGAAAATGTCACAATTACACCCACAGCCACTCAGCATGGGCATTCAGCAGTCAGCATTAAAAAAGATCTCTGAGGCCTTATCTCCAAATAGGCTTATTTCATAGGTAAAAACACTCATATCAAAGGGAAACACTTTGAGCTGTATTGGAGGGTTCATCTCTTTCATTTTGTCACTCCCAGAACAGGTAAGAACATATTCAGATACATTTGCTCATTATTCTTTAACTTTTCAAAAAATTGGTATATGGCTCTTTAACAACTTCTAACTTAGAATGTCTCTTTCAATCTCTAGAAGTACTGTGTTTTAATTGCTTTTTAGATGACTCCCTAGGGAACCATAAAAATAAAGTATCTATTTTTCTTATGTACAACTAATTTTATGAATCTAGAGGTTGTCTCAGTTCTTGAGCATTCCTTTGGTCTAGGCCTATCATTCTATGTGTGTTGGGAGTAGAGGGTTGGGGGAATCCCAGTGTGGAAATTCCCTCTACCAATACAGATTGCCAACTCATCTGAAAGTTTTCTTGAGAATGTTGAATGGCTAAAGGACTTACCTATTCAATAGGTTCTATTCATTACACTATATGCCAGGTGCTATTCTAGGTGCTGGGTCGACAAAGACAAAAAACAAAGCAATTCCTGCTTCCAAGGAGTTTGTATTCTGTTGGAAGAAACATTAACACAACTTTTTTTGGGGGGTGGGGAAGAGAGCTAGACTTTTTATTTTATTTGTTCATGGAACTCTCAGAACAGAAATTCCTTTTAGTGATGCAGTTAGATATTTACTTTGCAATTATTAGCCTTAGGAAGTTGCAATGAGGAGTTGAATGATTCATCCAGGACCATAAAGTCATATGTCAAAGTCAACAAGCTAACCTCAATCTTCCTAGAGTGAGAGGAGGGCCTACCCCTACCTTGATAATTACAGAGAACCCAGAGTACCCAAACTTCTCAACTGACTCAATCAGAGATATCAAGCAATCAACAAGCATTTATTAAACCCTATGTTAGGCCCTGAGGAAACAAAAACACAAATAAAACATTCCTCATTTACATTCTATGAGGTGACCACACATCCACGTGAAAGGAGTTCAGAAGTATGATTGTATTATCGTGTGAAGATAGATATTTTCCATATGTAACCCCATGGGAAAAGGAAAAAAAGCACTTTTGTCCAATAGGAACAATCCTATAGATGGCTAATAACAAGATCCAAAACTTCCCCAAAGATATGGAGTAAAGCACAACAATTGGCCTAGTTCTTAGCATCAGTCAGTCAAGAGGCATTTATTAAGTGCTCGGTATGTTCTGGGCACTGTGATAAGGCAAACCGAGGCAAACACACAGTCTCTGCCCTCCATCTTCAAGGCCCTTAAATGCCATTAAAGGGATAAGACTCAGGTGACATCTTGGGACCCCAGGAAGGCGGGATGGACAAGGATCCTTAGAAATTGAGTTTAGATTCACACCAAGCAAAGAGCTTGACTTTTCTATCTGATCCATTTACCTTTCTGGTAATACAAAGATATGTGGATTGACATCAACCCAAGGAAGCAAACTCAGAACACGACATGTGACGTCTCTCCATAATAGGCCTTCTGGGAACTGAACTTGAAAACCTACGTGCTCCCTGGTGGCAGGATTTCCTTACCTTGTTTGTCCTTGGGTAGCTTCACTTCAACTGGCTGATTACTGATAAGGATTCAGTTACTACAGCAAACTTGCCTGTCATGAAGGGCATCATTGCCAGTTAATGATGAACTGTTCTGCCAAATCAATATCTTAACACAATTTTTTTTTCTGTAGAAGACACAAGAATGTTATTAGAAAGATTAGATGGCCCTGGTAGAGTCAAGAAAAAGCTGCCAAGAGAAGAGTGAATGGCAGAGAGAGAGGTGATACGGGAGGTCTGGGGAGAGAGAGTATGTATCTCTGTCACTAGAAATGGAATTAACATTGAATTAGAAACAGTCCTCTGATGGATATGGTGAAAACTCTTTTAAAATAGTCCCCTAGGCAGCAACTAAAGGTGACCCCTACCAGGGGGCTCTTCCAGGTCCCTGAGCAATTTAGAAAGCAAATGCTTCTTTGTTCTTTAGGTCAATACCCACGGACACCTGCTATTGATATATTTTCACAAGGTCAACTCAGCTTCCTTGGCAGGTTCACCAACAGTCACCTTGTCCTCCTTGAAACAGTGAAAAAAAAAACCACAGTAAAAACTCAGTGTGTAATGCTATTCAGACTGTCCATATGTGGCCAGTGGTGGAACAGAAATTCTAGTAAGGTCGTAACAGATACAGAATAAGCCAGGGATAAGTCAGAGAGGCTACAGGATGGAGCACACATCTGGGAGCCAGGAGGGCCCACATTTAAATTCCACTTTATACATTTACTAGCTATGTTACTCCAAGTGTGGTACTTCACCTTTATGAGCCTCAATTTCATCATCTATAAACTGGAGGTAATAATTACATGACTGGGTTATTGGAAAGCCTAACTGCATTATATATATATATATAAATTTATATATATATATATAAATTTATATATATGTATGTATGTGTATACACACACACACACATAAATATGTACACATATATTTTGTTGTTGTTGAGTTGTGTCAGTCAGGTCCTATACTTTTTTACCCCGTTTGGGGGTTTTCTTGGCAGAGATACTGGAGTGGTTTGCCATTTCCTTCTCCACATCGTTTTACATTTGAGGAACTGAGGTAGACGAAATTAAGTGACCTGCCCAGGTTCACACATTTAGTAAGTGTCTGCAGCCAGATTTGTACTCAGGAAGGCAAGTCTTCTTGATTCCAGGCCCAGAATTCAATCCACTGTGCCACCTAGCTTCCCCATATGTATGTATGTATAGTATGTATGTATGTATGTATGTATGTATATGTGTGTATGTATAAATCAAATTACATCAATTTTACATAAATATAAGTTATTTCTTATTATTTACATAAATATAAGTTGATATAACTTATATTTGTGTTGATATAACACAAATTGTTTAATATAATTGAAATAACATATTTATATTATATCAATTGTATAAAACAATTTGTGTTATATCAATTAAACATGAATGTAATTTATATATTACAATAATTATGTATAAGTGTAATTTATATGTAATAATAATAATATATGTATGGTTAGTATATAATATACTTATATTTAATACAAACTTCAGCTTGCCTTTTGAAGTCCTTCACAACCCAGCCCCAACCAATCTCTCTCCAGCCTTGTTACACTTGATTCCATTTCCTGTGCTATAGATTCTGGTCAAACAGGCCTTCTCTTTGTTCTTTACACATGGAACTGTGTCTCCCACCTCTGAGCTTTTGTCCTGGCCATCCCTCATGCCTAGAATATTTTCCCTTCTCATCACCTCTTCACAGAATTTCCCTCTTTCTTTAAGATGCAACTCAAGTCCCACATTCTACATGAGATTTTTTTCTGATTCCCACCATTTCTTGTGCCTACACTCCCCAAAATACTTTCCATTTAACTATCTCTAATTTATTTTGCATTTATTCTGTATCTATTTATGTATGTGATTGTCTCATCTGAGATTAGTAAGATTGTTGAGATAGGCATTGATTCACTTTTCTTTTTTATACCCTGTGCACTGTAGCTCTTCATAAATGCTTATTGATTAATTAGTTGATTGAAGTATTTTTCAAATCTTAAAGTATTGTTCCCCATGCTTAAAATGCTCCCCCCTATCTCTACCTCCTGGCTTCCTTGGATTTCTTCATTTCACAGCTAAATCTTACCTTCTCCAGAAAGACTTTCCTGAATCCCTTTAATGCTAGTTTTTCTTCCCTCTGTCAATTATCTCCAGTTTATCGTGTATATATCACATATATACCTTGTTTATACCTAGTTCTTTACATGCTGTCTCTCCCATTAGACTGTGAGCTCCTCAATGACAAGGATTATCTTCTGCCTTTTTTTTTATCTCCAGGGCTTAGCACAGTGCCTGACATAGAGTAAATGTTTATTAAAAGCTTGTTGACTGACTATTGACCATATGAATGTCAGCTATTAATAAAACTGAACCTAAGAAGCATAGGATCATGATCCATAGCTAGAAGGGACCATCGAGGCAATCCAGTCTAAACCCTTCATTTTTCAGTTGAGGAAAGTGAGTCTCAGAAAGGAACAGTAACTTACCCAAGGTCACCCAGGGCAAGTTGCAGAGTAAGTTACAGAGCACGGATTTGAATTTGGGTCCTGTGTCTCCAAGTTTGGCATGCTTTTTACTGAGCAATTGTAATAGTTATCATTTATAGAGCATATTAAGGCTTGCAAAGTGATAAATATGTATGTATGTGTATGTACACACATATGCATTCACACATATCTATCTATCTATCTATCTATCTATCTATCTATCTATCTATCTATCTATCTATCTATCTATTGAAATTTGAGCCTCAAAACAACCGTACCAGTTAGGTAGTATCTGTATTTGAGAGGCAGGGGCAGGTACAGGGTGCACTGATTTTATTGGAGTGATGAGTTTCCAATCTGGAAACTCCTTCTGCCAGTGCAGGACTCAGCTGTCACTTACAGTCTTGGAGAGCTGTCTTGGGCACTGAAGATTTCATTGTCTTGCCCACATTCTCACATCTAGAATGCTTCAGAGGTAGGATTTGAAGGCCTTCCTAAATCTACTCCACTCTGCATCTCAATATAGGTATTATCCCAAGATTACAGATGAGGAAATTGAGGCTTGGGTTAAGTAACTTACCTTTGATCAAATAGCTAGCAAATGTGTCAGAGGCAGGATCTGAACCCAGAGCTCCCTGACCGCAAACCCTGGGACTCTATCCACTTTGCCATACTGTTTAATGATGGTCAAAGATTTCCAAAGAAATGTAAACAGATGAGGGCAACAATTTTCATGGTTCCTTTGCTATTGGATGAACCTCGGGGGCATAGCTGCCCAAACAATCAATGTATTCGTTAACAAATATTTGTTAATTACCTACAGTATCCTAGGCACTGTGCTGGGAGCTAGAGATGCAAAGGTGATAGTGATGTAGTACTTGCCCTCAATAAAGCGATGGCCTAGCCAAGGGAGAAAACACATATAATAACAGCAAGCATTTATTAATCACTTACTGTGTGCCAGGCACTGCTTACTGTTTATAAATCAATATATATCTATCAAATATGCAAAACAGATACAAGATGAATTTGCCCACTTAAAGGTATATTTAGGCACCCTCTACCAAGGCAGTACCTTATGGCACAGTCTATTGACATGAACCAGCCTGGAGGTAATTGCTACAGGAATGCCATCTAATCATTAATGAGGCTCACAGTGGGTCCAATTCTGCCCTGAAACTTTTTCCCAAGTGAATGTCTGGCTTCACCAATCCCTCCCAAGCCACCCCCTTTTACATGCTGGGCAACAACATGAGGAATTTGAGTGCTAACAGGATTTTCACTGCTTGCCAACCAGAGAGCCAATGTCAGGGACAGTGAAAGTCTTTTGTGAGTTTCCTTGACCTAATGAAATCTGTCATCTCTCCTGAGCCAAACTGTGAAAGAAAATGCCTAAGGATGAATGTCCCTGAATTTGGTCACCATTCCCTTCCTGGGCTGTGACTACTTGTGCAAAGGGATTTTTTTTACAAAAAAAGGCAGTTCATCTCAAGCCTCTCTGGTGTTGAGTCACACACAGCTGTCACTTTTATGATGGGTAATTTGGGATTTTTCATATTTCAGGGTTTAAAGTTCTTCTTGGTAACTTTTTTTCTTCTTTTCCTTTTTGGTAAAGTGTTATATAGGTGTGCTTTTATCAATTTTGGTAGGGGGTAGGGGAATCTTTCTTGAAAATTGGTCACTGAGTGCCACTACAATTGAGTTTCTAGCAATGTGCTGGTAAATGTTTAACAACCAACTCTCTGAAAGAGAATTGGTACACGTAGCAAACTTTTTAAGTTTAATCTTCATTATGAACATTTTCGCTGTCATTCTTTAAAGTCTAGACAAGCAATAAAATAATAAATCAAGTCTTGATTTGTAGTATTTACTAATTTCCAAAGTGTAAATGCTGAAAATTTAACAACTGGCTCTCATGATTGTGAACAAGTTGGATCCAGCACTCCCTGGTTTCTTCCAGGATGGATTTCCCTTGTCCATATCCAACTGTTTTTCCTGACTTCATAAGTGCTATTTCTGCTTCTTCATATAATACATCCAGTGCTGATTTAGTGATTAAAAATATAAAAATGAGTGAGTCATTCAGATTTGTATTTTGGAAATGGAAGGGTTTCTGGTAGCAATTCAGGACCACCTTGTTACCCACAGAAATTACAGATTTACCCTTAAAGAGCCTAAATTTAGTAATCCATGTAGATTATTCAAGAAATGTTCACCTTGTCACCACAGGCTGAAAAATTGAAGCATTCATTGGATTACTAGTTACACACTATTGTTGGCTAGACCTATCTAGCAGAAATGTAAACTTTCATGGATTTAGCACAGTATTTAGCATATCATTGGTGCTTAATAAATGTTTATTGATTGACTGAGAGATAGATGGCATAACTCTATAAGGAACTTGAAATGTCCTTGAGAAGTCAATCAATAAATGGTATTGGAACCAGGCCATTATTACAGACAGCATTTTATCCAAAATCACCCAGACATTGTTGTTATTTGGTTGTTTCAGTCATGTCTGACTCTTCGTGACCCCATTTGGGTTTTTCCTAGTAAAGATACTAGAGTGCTTTGCATTTCCTTCCCCAGCTCCAGCAAACTGAGGCAAACAGGGTTAAGTGACTTGCCTGAGGTCACACAGTTAGTCAGTGTCTGAGGACAGATTTGAACCAAGAAGTTGAGTTTTCCTGACTTCAGGCCCAGTGTTCTATCCATTGCACCACCTAGCTGCCTCGACATTACATTGATCACAAAGATTAAAGAAGAAAGTTATCAACAGATGTCACCACACAGAATAACCATAATCTTCACATGACATGGAATGAAAACCTTTCAAAATACAGAGACCCAACAGAAGAATTCAAAATCATGTGGGAGCCAGATGACCTATGTATCTTCCCCCATGATTGTATCTATTGCTGAAATTATTCTGAAGATGACTTCATTGAGCCTAGAGAAGATGAATTGAGAGCCCAATATTTTTTAAGTAACAAAAATGTTGCTTTATCCACCTATTCATTAAATATGAAATTATAATAACAGAATAGTAATTTTTCTTGGAAATGTTTCTATTTGAACATCATAGAAAAAGATGAGAAAGATTATAACAATACTACTACTACTACTACTACTACTACTACTACTACCACCACTACTAAGCTGACATTTAATAGCAGTTTAATGTTTACAACTAATTATATTCATATGACTTCATTTGATCCTAACAACCCTGTGATGTAAATGACATGGTTAGGATTATCCCCATTTTATAGATTTGAAAACTGAGGCTTAGAGAAATCAAATCACTTTTTCAAAGTCACATATCTAATCAGTATTAGTAATATGATTCATACTTAAGTCCTGACTAATCCTAAATCTTACATGTACTGGTTCCCTAATCATTGCTTATGAGAATAAATAGTGAGATTCCAGCAAATCTATTTTTGTTGTTGTTACTATTTTTCACATCTATTTGTTTCCCTCTCTCAAATTTGTGCTATAGATACCCCCAAGAGAATTCAGCTTAAGTGAATCTCGTGCCAAGTTCTCTGCAGGCTCATTTCCTCCTCTGTTATTTTTGGCTCTTTTGTGGGGTGATACTATGATTTTCTACCATCTTCTTTTTAATGTTTTGCAGATAGGCTTGTATTCTAAAGTCATGCTACTCTCAATTTGCCTGTTTTTGTCTACTAGACAGTAAGATTGAATGTAGGTCTAAGGGGCATCTTTTTTGGCCTCCTTGTTGTGACAATATTTTTCATTGGTTAAAAATCTCTAGGAAATAATCATTGAGTTACAAGGTCATAAAACTGAAGGCTGGAAAGGACCTCAGAGATTAATGAGTTCAATCCTCTCATATATAAGGAAAGAGTCTATGTTACTCGTCTGTTTCCCATCTTTTGGCACTGAGTATCTTTAAACATGTCATCTTTGAACTACTCTAATCATGTGTATTATCTTCTTCTCATCTTTATTCTTTGCTCTAATCTAGTATTGATTTTACCTCTGCTTTTGCCAGTCAATGATCAGCCTGTGCAGAGAGAGCTGATCTTGAAGTGGTTTCTGCCTCGGTAACTAGTCATTTCCTGTCTGTTAAGATACAGTCATTTCCATTTCTTGTAGTGTGGCTTGGCGTCATGGCTCCAAACATCTTGAGGCAGATGGATTGAGTGCTGAACCTGAAATCAGGAAAAAGTAAATTCAAATCCTGCCTTAGATACTTGTGAGCTGTGTGACTCGGGACAAGTCACTTAATTGCTGTCTGCCGCAGTTTCCTCTTCTGTTAATATGGAGAAAATGAAAGCATTTACCTCCCAGAATTGCTGTGAGAATAAAATGAAATAATATTTGTAAAGAGCTTCTTAAACTGTTAGGTGCTATATAAAGACTATTATTATTATTACTATTATTAAAGTAAGTGTTCATAATACATAAACATAAGATTCCTTTTTTGATCCCAAACCTTTTTTCCCACATTATATAGCATGGATGTCAAAACTGACTTATCTGAGAACAGTATTCCAGAGGGAATGCTTGGCTTTCTTCATTCATTACCGTTTCCTATTGCCTTATTCCAGATATAGTGAGAATCCATGCAAAGGTTTGGGCTGTTAGGTGGTACAGTGGATAGAATGCTGGTCCTGGAGTCAGGAAAATTAATCTTCCTGAGTTTAAATCTGGCCTCAGACACTTACTAGCTATATGACCTAGGGTAAGTCACTTAACCCTGCTTGCCTCAGTTTCCTCATCTAGAAAATGAGCTAGAGAAGGAAATGGCAAATCATTCCAGTATCTTTGCCAAGAAAACCCCAAATGGGGTCACAAAGAACTGGATACAACTGAAAATGACTCAACAAGATGCAAAGGTTTTGTGGAAAGTTGCCCTCTGGAGTCAGAGATAAAAAGAAGACTGAATAGAAAGGGAGAGCTCAAAAAGGTCACACAATCAACAGAGAGGAATAGTGAGCTGAGTCCTAACTAGGGGGAAAATGAGATACTTCTCAAGCCTGGACTCACTCATGCCCCTTGCTAGTGAGGGGCGGAGTCAGCATAATTTTAGACATGGTGTGACATCCTTAAGGAAACTGTGGCAGAGATAATTTCATGGGATGGAGAAAAGACAACAGCTGAGTACCCAGCTCTGATATAGGAAGCTGATATCATTCCATCCCCGCCTGTGAGGCATCTCGTGGGGAGTGAGTGGATTGAGACAACAGTTGAGAGTGGTAGGATAGGACAACAGAAGGCAGCCTCTGACATTGGCTTGACCATGGTTGAGAGGGCATTAGGTGCCATCAATTGGGCATATTAATAGCAATCAACATCACTATAGCACTTTAATATTTGCAAAGCCTTTGACCTATATTACCTCATATAGTTTATCTCTACAACAACTTCAGGAGGGAGGTACTATTTTATTATTCCATTTTACAGGTGAGGAAATGGAAACAGAGGATAAGTGACTTGTCCAGGGTCACACAGCTTGCAAGTTTCTGAGTCTGGATTCAAACTTAAGTATTCTTGATTCTAGTTCCAATGCTCCATCAGTTATGCTACCTAGCCATCTCCATGGCAACTGAGGACAGGACTGTTGGTTGCATGACATTGATGCAGCACTGTCTGAAGTTAGAGCCTCAATAGGAAGTAGTGCATGAAGACCCTTAACTATGGTGTGCATGGAGTAATGAAAACAACACCAGGCTTAGAGTCAAGAAGACTGGAGGACAAATCCTACCTCAGACACTTACAAGCTGTGTGATGCTGGGCAAGTTATTTAATGTCTCCTGGCCTCAGTTTCCTCATTTGTAAAATAAAGCCTCTTCTAAGTACTCTTCTAGCTCCAAATATATGAACCTGTATTGGGAACTATGGGCAGTATGGCTCACAGTTGGGTATTGACTGTTATTTTCTAAGTGCTGTGATATGTCTGCTTGCTTTCCTTGACTTGTAATAAAACTGTGAATTATTTCAGCCTTGTAAACCTGTGAATTTGTTAAGGTTTTTGATCATTAGTCTAGAGAGTGTGTGCTAGATATGGAAGTTCTAAGATCATAGAGGCAGAAGCAAATGAGCAAGACAACTGGCAGCCTTTAGAGGTTATGCATTGGACTCTTCCAATCAGGAGGGATCCTAAAATTTAATCAATCAGTCAGTCAGTCAATAAACATTTATTAAACACCTAATATGTTCCAAGCACTATGTATAGTGCTGAGGATACAAAGAAAGGTATGATCTCTGTTCTCAAGGAGCTCGCAGTTTAATGCTCAGATCAAGGAATGATGATCTCAAAAAGTATTTTTCTTTCCCAAATCTATGTTTTCATGCCCTATGATTTTATAATGCAAAGTTAAAAAAAATCTCTCATTCACTCCTCTACCTGTTTCTCTTCCCCTTATGACTTCTCAGTTATATTCACAAGCTTGAACTGGAAAACCAATTCAACGCAACAAGTATTTCTTTAGCAGCTACCATGCATGTGAAAGGCCTGTGGCAGGTGCTTGCAGAAAAAGGAAAAAAGGAACAAAATCTTCCTCTCAAAGACCTTACTGTTCTACACTTCCTTGTTTTAAGTTTCATCAAATGTCAAAAAAACAATTGTTTTCATCGGCCTGAACTGAGCAACAATTACTGTTTTGTTTTACCTTGATTAAAAAAAAATCTAAGACTTCATAAATACCCATTTTAATTTTTATTCCTCAAGATCATCTCAGAAATGTTAATTATTAATATTTCTGAGAAGTCCTGCCTAAGCTTCAGTGTATAATATTATTCCTTCTCATTCTTTGATTTGAGTGGGGAGAAGAAACCTCTAAAATTAATCTAATAAAGTTTCTTGTCAAGTTAAAAAAATTAGGAAAACAGTATTTTGGCAGTTTTTCCTAAAATAATTTGCAGTTGCTTAGGAATAATATTTCTTAAATATAATTTGATACATTACTTATTATTGTGTAATTTGGAGTGAATATAGATAAATTACTTGTCTACATTTAGTAGGGCTCGTTACCAGGTTGGAGGCCCCCGCACTGGATGATAGTCAGGATTCAAAAAGAGCCTAACAGGGTGAAGCTGAAGCTGACTAGACTGAAGCTAGTAAGATGAAATTTTAATAGAGATAGATGTATGCTTATTTTTTAAAGCATTAAAATTTACTAGGGTTTTAAAAATTTTGCTTCATTGGTTCAAGATGGGGAAACAATGATTAGATACAGTTTGTCTGAAAGAGATCTGGGAGGCTTAGTTGACTGCAAACTTAATATGAGTTAAAAAGTGTCATCTAGCAGTCCCAAAGCATAAGATGATCTTGGGCTGCACAGAGCAGTATGGCTTCCAGGAATGAGGAAATCAGCAGGTGATTGTCTTGCCATAATATTCCTTCATCGTAATGTGACTGCAATCTTGTTTTCACTTTTAGATGCTATATTTCAGGAAGGATACTGAGAAGATGGAGAGTGTCTAAAGAAGGGCAACCATGATGATGATGATGGGGCTCTAATCCATGACATATGAAAATGGATTGAAGGGATTAGAGGTGTTTGGACTAGAGAAGATAAAACTTAGGAGAGGCATGATAAAAGCCTCTTAGGCTCTTAGCCTCTTAGGAGAGGCATGAAATCAAGGATTTGAGGGTACTTTTAGCACTTAAGAACTAGTACTTGAATCTCTCCTGCAAAGTGCAACTAGATGAGGGAGGGGAGTTTTCTTTCCTCCCCCACTATTAGCAATCGTGTCTTATGAGAGAAGTATATGATCTTAGGAGACACTTGGTGGCTTTAAATCTGAAAAGGGAACTGAAGGAAATTGTTTCCTGGACCCCACTCTCCTCTGGGGAAAGAAGATTAAAGAGATGTTAGATTGATTCCATTTGTCTCCAGAAAGAAGAACTAGGATCAACGGCTGGCAGTTGCGAATAGACAAATTTAGGCTTGACGTAAGGAGACTGTCTTAGTAAGTAATGGTCTCCAAAAGAGCAATGGTCTCCCTTTAGAAGAATTGTGTTTCTAGGCAGCTAGGTGGCAGCTGGGCTTGGAGTCAGGAAGACCTGAATTTGAATCATGCTGCAGACACTTACTAGGTTTGTCATTTTGGCTAAGTAACAAAACCTCTCAGCTACATTTTCCTCCCTTGTAAAATGGGGATAACAATAGTACTTTCCTCCCAGGGATGTAGTGAGGATCAAATGAGATAATATTTATAAAGTGCTTAGTCCAGTGTCTTGCACATAGCAGGTGCTCAACAAGTGTTTCTTTCCTTCTTTCTAACCTTTTCTACATCTCTTTAAGCAAAACCTAGAAAACTAATTATCATCTATGCTATAGAGAAAAAAAAAACTCTCCAGGTGGGACTAGATGGCCACAGAAATGTGAAACATCTGATACTGTGAGCATCTAGTGAGTATCTAGTCAAAACTAGGTCACCTTCTTTTCAATGCCATCAGTTCTCAATTAATGTCTCATGTATTGCCTCTGGATCACATCCTTCTGGCTGAACTCTACTCACCTTTTCATGCTGATCAAAAGACATATAACTCTTAAACCAACCCAATATAAAAATGCTACATCTATTTAATCAAAATAGTAATTTTGACTTAACATACATACATACGCAAAAACATACATGTGCAATTTGTCCAGACTATCCATAATCAATTGATCAACAAGCACCCTACTATGGGATAGGCACTGTGCTAGGTTCTGGAGAAACAAGGAAAACTTGAAATAGACCCCAGGAAGCTTATATTCTATTGGAGCTCTTGAGTATCTTCAAATCTTTGGAATATCTTTGATGAAAAGACTTTTTCATCTTTTCTTTTTCATCTTTTCTTTTTCATCTGTTTCTTTCTTTCTTTCTTTCTTTCTTTCTCTCTTTCTTTCTTTCTTTCTTTCTTTCTTTCTTTCTTTCTTTCTTCCTTCCTTCCTTCCTTTTTTGAGTTTCTTTGGGCTCTACAGTCACTTTGAACAGCTTTTGGCCTGCACCTTCAAGAGAGAAGGTGGATGAGGCTAACCCCACTTCAGGTTGCTGATGATAAAATAAAACTCTGGGAGGAAGCTGGCAGAAGAGGAACTAGAATCATCAGTCATGTCCCTACATCCCCAGCTTGCTACAGGGAGTTTTCCCTTGGGTGAGATACAGGACTCTATCTTGATAGAGCTGAATTGCCTCACTCTTAGTAGAAGAATTCCTTTACTCTGTATTATCTGATAGATACATATAGATATAGATGAATATTATATACATGTGTATATCTATATATGTGTGTATATGCATGCATGTATATACACATGTATGTATATCTATATGTGTATATATGTATGTATATTATATATGTATACACTTTCTCTGATTTCTGTTTTCCTATGGACTTGGGTAAATGGGCTTGTCTGCTAAAAAATAGAAATAAAATTGTGGACCTGTAATTTCTTTGGTATAGTGAACTATTAAGAATGGAACCGCCCCCTAGCAATGAAGGTACACACTTTCTCTGCAAATTATAGTCTTAGAGAAATGCTTAGACCACTGAAAAATTATGAAACATTCTCAGGGTTACACAAGCAGCATGGGTCAGAGGCTGATCTTCAACTCAGGTTTTCTGGTTTCAATGCTGGCTCATTAACCACTATATGCCACTGTATATGTTGGAGTAATAATTGGGTGTGGGGTGTGTATGTGTGTGTGTGAATGTGTGTGTGTTGTTTGTGTGTATAGGCATGTGTGTAGCAAGGGTGAGGAGGGTGGAGTTGATCTGGGGATTTCTGATCAATCTACTTGAAGAAATCAAATTATAGAGTTTCAGATTTTGAGACACATTTTCCACTCCACTGAAAGACTACTGAACTGAGAGTATGGAACAAACACCTAGGGGCTACATTTGCATTTGAAAGGGTCGCAGATGGCACCTGAGGTTCTGGAGAGGTAATGGACTTGCCTCTGGGTGTGGATGTACCTCTTTTTTTTTTTTAAATCATCAGAGAACTAGCCCTAAGAAGGGCAATTGAGAAGATACACTTCTTGGGGGTACTTTTAGCACTTAAGAACTA